>NC_083420.1:68342480-68642480 GCF_020745735.1 Hemiscyllium ocellatum
CCCCTCCATGTCCCCTCCTCTCTGTCGCCCTCTCTCTGTGTCTCACTCTCTGTTCCCCTCTCTCTGTCCCCCTCTCTCTGTCCCCCCTCTCTCTGTCCCCCAAACTCTCTCTCCCCCTCTCCATGTCCCCTCTCCATGTCCCCTCTCCATGTCCCCTCTCCATGTCCCCCATCCATGTCCCCTCTCCATGTCCCCGACTCTCTGCTCCCCTCCCTCTGTCCCCCCTCCCTCTGTCCCCCCTCCCTCTGTCCCCTCCCTCTGTCCCCCTTCCCTCTGTCCCCCTTCCCTCTGTCCCCCTTCCCTCTGTCCCCTTCCCTCTGTCCCCTTCCCTCTGTCCCCCTCCCTCTCTCGCCACTCTCCATGTCCCTCTCTCTCTGTCCCCCCCCGCTCTCTGTCCCCCCTGCTCTCTGTCCCCCCCGCTCTGTTTCCCTCTCTGTCACCCTCACTATGTCCCCCACTCTCTCTGTTCGCCCACCTCTCTGCACCCCCGTCCCCACTTCTCTCTGTCCCCTTAAGTCTGTACTCTTCTCTCTGTCTCCCACCTCTCTGTCTCCCACCTCTCTGTCTCCCACCTCTCTGTCTCCCACCTCTCTGTCTCCCACCTCTCTGTCCCCCACCTCTCTGTCTCCCACCTCTCTGTTCCTGTCCTCTCTCTCTGTCCCCCACTCTCTGTCCCCACAGCTCTGTTTCCCTCTCTGTCATCCTCACTATGTCCCCCACTCTCTCCGTTCGCCCACCTCTCTGCCCCCTCTCTCTGTCCCCCCTCTCTCTGTCCCCCCTCTCTCTGTCCCCTCTCTCTGTCCCCCCACTCTCTGTCCCCCTCTCTCTGCCCCCCTCTCTCTGCACCCCCTGTCCCCCCCTCTTGTCCCCCCCCTCTCTGTCCCCCCTCTCTCTGTCCCCCCTCTCTCTGTCCCCCCTCTCTCTGTCCGCCCTTCTCTCTGTCCCCGCTCTCTCTCTGTCCCCTTCTCTCTGTCTCCCCTCTCTCTTTTTTTCCCTCTCTCTGTCACCCACACTCTGTCCCCCTAAGTCTGTCCTCCTCTCCCTGTCACCCCCGTCTCTGTCACCCCCTCTCACTGCCTTCTCTCTCTGTCTCCCCTCGCTCTGTCTCCCCTCGCTCTGTCTCCCCTCGTCTGTAGCTCTCTGTGTCCCCCTCTCTCTCTCTGAACCCCTCTCTCAGTTCCTCTCTCTTTGTCCCGCCTCTCTCTGCCACCTCTCTCTGTCTCACCCTCGCTCTGTTCACGCTCCCTGTCCCCCTGTCTTCTGACCCCCTCGCTCTGATCCCCTGTCTGTCCCCCTCTCTCTGTCCCTTGTTTCTCTCTGTCCCTTGTCTCTCTCTGTCCCTTATCTCTCTCTGTCCGCACTCTCTGTCACCCCTCGCTCTGTCCCCCCTCTCTCTGTCGCCCCTCTCTCTGTCGCCCCTCTCTCTTCCCCCTCTCTCTGCCCCCTCTCTCTGTGACCCCCACTCTGTTCGCCACACTCTCTACCCCCTCTCTTTGTCTCCCCCTCTGTTCCCCTTTCTCTGTTCCCCTTTCTCTGTTCCCCTTTCTCTGTTCTCGCTCTCTCTGTTCTCGCTCTCTCTGTCCCCCTACTCACTGTCCCCTGTCTCTCTATACCCTCTCTGTGTCCCCTTTCTCTGACCCCCTCTCTCTGTACGCCTCTCTCTGTCGCCCTCTCTCTGTCGCCCTCTCTCTGTCGCCCTCTCTCTGTCCCCCTCTCTGTCCCCCTCTCTCTGTTCCGCTCTCTCTGTTCCCCCTTTCTCTGTACTCCCTCTCTCCATTCCCCACCCTCGGTTCCCCTCACTCTATCGACCTCTCTCTGTCCCCCTCTCTCTGTCCCCCTCGCTCTGTTCCCCCTCGCTCTGTTCCCCCTCGCTCTGTTCCCCCTCTCTCTATCCCCGTATCTCTTTGTCCCGCCTCTCTCTGCCACTTCTCTCTGTCTCACACTCGCTCTGTTCACGCTCCCTGTCCCCCTGTCTTCTGACCCCCTCGCTCTGACCCCCTGTCTGTACCCCTCTCTCTGTCCCTTGTCTCTCTCTGTCCGCACTCTCTCTGTCACCCCTCGCTCTGTCACCCCTCGCTCTGTCACCCCTCGCTCTGTCACCCCCTGTTCCCCTGTGTCTGTCCCACCATCGCTCTGTCCACCCTCCCTGAACCCTTGCTTACGTCCCCCCTCACTCTGTCCCCCCTCACTCTGTCCCCCCTCACTCTGTCCCCCCTCACTCTGTCCCCCCTCACTCTGTCCCGCCTCTCTCTGTCGCCCCTCTCTCTGTCGCCCCTCTCTCTGTCGCCCCTCTCTCTGTCGCTCCTCTCTCTGTCGCCCCTCTCTCTGTCGCTCCTCTCTCTGTCGCCCCTCTCTCTGCGACCCCCACTCTGTTCGCCACTCTCTCTGCCCCCTTTCTCTGTCTCCCCCTCTGTTCTCACTCTCTCTGTTCTCACTCTCTCTGTTCTCGCTCTCTCTGTCCCCCTTCTCACTGTCCCCTGTCTCACTTCCCCCTCTCTCTGTGACCCCCACTCTGTTCGCCACTCTCTCTGCCCCCTCTCTCTGTCTCCCCCTCTGTTCCCTTTTCTCTGTTCCCCTCTCTCTGTTCTCACTCTCTCTGTTCTCGCTCTCTCTGTCCCCCTTCTCACTGTCCCCTGTCTCACTTCCCCCTCTCTCTGTGACCCCCACTCTGTTCGCCACTCTCTCTGCCCCCTCTCTCTGTCTCCCCCTCTGTTCCCTTTTCTCTGTTCCCCTCTCTCTGTTCCCCTCTCTCTGTTCTCGCTCTCTCTGTCCCCCTTCTCACTGTCCCCTGTCTCTCTATACCCTCTCTGTGACCCCTTTCTCTGACCCCCTCCCTCTGTACACCTCTCTCTGTCACCCTCTCTCTGTCGCCCTCTCTCTGTCGCCCTCTCTCTATGGCCCCCTCTCTGTCCCCTCTCTCTGTCCCCTCTCTCTCTATCCCAATCTCTCTGTCCCTTCTCTCTCTCTGTCCCCCACTCTCTCTGTCCCCCACTCTCTCTGTCCCCCACTCTCTCTGTCCCCCTCTCTCTGTCCCCCTTACACTATCCACGTATCTCTGTCCTACTCTCTCTGTTCCCCCTTTCTCTGTACTCCCTCTCTCCATCCCCCACCCTCGGTTCCCCTCACTCTATCGACCTCTCTTTGTTCGCCTCTCTCTGTCCCCCCGTCTCTCTGTCCCCCGTCTCTCTGTCCCCTCGTCTCTCTGTCCCCCCTCTCTCTGTCCCCCGTCTCTCTGTCCCCTCGTCTCTCTGTCCCCCTCTCTCTGTCCCCCCTCTCTCTGTCCCCCCTCTCTCTGTCCCCCCTCTCTCTGTCCCCCCTCTCTCTGTCCCCCAATCTCTCTGTCCCCTCGTCTCTCTGTACCCCCTCTCACCGCACCCCACCCACTGTCCACTCTCTCCATTCACCTCTCTCTGTACCCCCTCTCTCTGTACCCCTCTCTCTGTACCCCCTCTCTCTGTACCCACTCTCTCTGTCTCCCCCTCTCTGTGTCCCCCCTCACTCTATCTCCTATCTCTGTCCTACTATCTCTGTTCTCCTCTCTCTGTCTCCTCTCTCTGTCTCCTCTCTCTGACCCACTCTCTCTGCCCCCCTCTCTCTGCCCCCCTCTTTCTCTGCACCCCTCTTTCTCTGCCCCCTCTTTCTCTGCCACCCTCTTTCTCTGCCACCCTCTTTCTCTGCCCCCCTTTCTCTGTTCCCCACCCTCTGTTCCCTACCCTCTGTCCCCCGTCTCTCTGTCCCCCGTCTCTCTGTCCCCGTCTCTCTGTCCCCCGTCTCTCCGTTCGCCTCTCTCTGTACCCCCTCTCTCTGTCTCCCCCTCTGTCCCCCTCTCTCTGTCCCCCTCCTCTCTGACCACGTCTCTCGCTCGCCCCACTTCATGTACCCCCTCTCTCTGTTCCCCTGTTTTTAACCCCCTCTCTCTGTCCATCCACTCTCTGTCCATCCCCTACCTCTGTCCCTCCTCCCTCAGTCCCTCCTCCCTCTGTCCCGCCTCCCTCTGTCCCTCCACTCTCTGTCCCTCCACTCTCTGTCCCTCCACTCTCTGTCCCTCTCTCTGTCCCCCACTTCTCACTGTCCCCCACTTCTCTCTGTCCCCCACTCTCTGTCATCCCTCTCTCTCTCCCCTCTCTCCTCTCTGTCCCCCTCTCTGTGTGCCCCCTCTCTGTGTGCCCCCTCTCTCTGTCCGCTCTCTCTCCCCCTTCTCTCTGTTCCCCCTCACTCTATCCCCGTATCTCTGTCCCGCTCTCTCTGTTCCCCTCTCTGTGTCCCTCTCTGTCCCACCCTCGCACTGTCCACACTCCCTGACACCTTGCTTCTATCACCACTCGATCTGTGTACCCTCTCTCTTTCCCCCTCTCTCTTTCCCCCTCTCTCTTTCCCGCCTCTCTCTTTCCCCCCCTCTCTCTTTCCCCCCTCTCTCTTTCCCCCCTCTCTCTATCCCCTCTCTCTCTGTCCCCACTCTCTCTGTCCCCCTCTCACTGTCCCCCGTCTCTCTGTCCCCCTTCTTCTCTTTGTCCACCCTCTCTCTGTCCCCCCTTTCTCTGTCCCCCTCCCTCTGTCCGCCCTCTCTCCATCCCCCAACCTCTCTCTGTTCCCCTCACTCAGTCGCCGTCTCTCTGTTCCCCCTTTCTCTTTCCCCCTTTCTCTTTCCCCCTCTCTCTTTCCCCCCTCTCTCTTTCCCCCTCTCTCTTTCCCCCTCTCTCTTTCCCTCTCTCCCCGTCCCCCTCTCCCCGTCCCCCTCTCCACGTCCCCCTCTCCCCGTCCCCCTCTCCCCGTCCCCCTCTCTCTATCCCCCCTCTCTCTATCCCCCCTCTCTCTATCCCCCCTCTCTCTATCCCCTCTCTCTCTGTCCCACCTCTCTCTATCCCCTCTCTCTCTGTCCCACCTCTCTCTGTCCCCCTTCTCACTGTCCCCCGTCTCTCTGTCTCCCCTTTCTCTTTGTCCACCCTCTCTCTGTCCCCCTCCCTCTGTCCCCCTGACTCTGTCGTCCCCTGCTCTCTGGGCGCCTCTCTCTGTACCCCCTCTCTCTGTACCCCCTCTCTCTGTACCCCCTCTCTCTGTACCCCCTCTCTCTCTATCCCCTCTCTCTCTATCCCCTCTCCCTCTATCCCCTCTCTCTCTATCCCCTCTCTCTCTGTCCCCACTATCTCTGTCCCACCTCTCTCTGTCCCCCTTCTCACTGTCCCCCGTCTCTCTGTCTCCCCTTTCTCTTTGTCCACCCTCTCTCTGTCCCCCCTTTCTCTGTCCCCCTCCCTCTGTCCGCCCTCTCTCCATCCCCCAACCTCTCTCTGTTCCCCTCACTCTGTCGCCGTCTCTCTGTTCCCCCTTTCTCTTTCCCCCTTTCTCTTTCCCCCTCTCTCTGTACCCCTCTCTCTGTGACCCCCACTCTGTTCGCCACTCTCTCTACCCCTCTCTCTGTCTCCCCCTCTGTTCCCCTTTCTCTGTTCCCCTTTCTCTGTTCCCCTTTCTCTGTTCCCCTCTCTCTGTTCCCCTCTCTCTGTTCCCCTCTCTCTGTTCCCCTCTCTCTGTTCTCGCTCTCTCTGTCCCCCTTCTCACTGTCCCCTGTCTCTCTATACCCTCTCTGTGTCCCCTTTCTCTGACCCCCTCCCTCTGTAAACCTCACTCTGTCGCCCACGCGCTGTCGCCCACGCGCTGTCGCCCACGCTCTGTCGCCCACGCTCTGTCGCCCTCGCTCTGTCGCCCCCTCTCTGTCCCCCGTCTCTCCCTGTACCCCCTCTCTCTGTCTCCCCCTCTGTCCCCCTCTCTCTGTTCCCCTCCTCTCTAACCACGTCTCTCGCTCTCCCCTCTCCATGTACCCCCTCTCTCTGTTCCCCTGTTTTTAACCCCCTCTCTCTGTCCATCCTCTGTCCATCCCCCTACCTCTGTCCTTCCTCCCTCTGTCCCTCCGCCCTCTGTCCCTCCTCTCTCTGTCCCTCCTCTCTCTGTCCCTCCACTCTCTGTCCCTCCACTCTCTGTCCCTCCACTCTCTGTCCCACTCTCTGTTTCCCTCTCTCTGTCCCCACTTCTCACTGTCCCCCACTTCTCTCTGTCCCCCAATTCTCTCTGTCCCCCACTCTCTGTCATCCCTCTCTCTCTGCCCTTCTCTCCTCTCTGTCCCCCTCTCTGTGTGCCCCCTCTCTGTGTGCCCCCTCTCTCTGTCCGCTCTCTCTCCCCCTTCTCTCTGTTCCCCTCACTCTATCCCCGTATCTCTGTCCCGCTCTCTCTGTTCCCCTCTCTGTGTCCCTCTCTGTCCCACCCTCGCACTGTCCACACTCCCTGACCCCTTGCTTCTGTCACCACTCGATCTGTGTACCCTCTCTCTTTCCCCCTCTCTCTTTCCCCCTCTCTCTTTCCCCGCTCTCTCTTTCCCCCTCTCTCTTTCCCCCTCTCTCTTTCCCCCCTCTCTCTTTCCCCCTCTCTCTTTCCCCTCTCTCTTTCCCCCTCTCTCCTTCCCCCTCTCTCCTTCCCCCTCTCTCCTTCCCCCTCTCTCCTTCCCCCTCTCCCCGTCCCCCTCTCCCCGTCCCCCCTCTCCCCGTCCCCCTCTCCCCGTCCCCATCTCCCCGTCCCCCTCTCCCCGTCCCCCTCTCTCTGTCGTCCCCTGCTCTCTGTCGTCCCCTGCTCTCTATCCCCCTCTCTCTATCCCCCCTCTCTCTATCCCCCTCTCTCTATCCCCTCTCTCTCTATCCCCTCTCTCTCTATCCCCTCTCTCTCTGTCCCACCTCTCTCTGTCCCCTTCTCACTGTCCCCCGTCTCTCTGTCTCCCCTTTCTCTTTGTCCACCCTCTCTCTGTCCCCCGTTTCTCTGTCCCCCTCCCTCTGTCCGCCCTCTCTCCATCCCCCAACCTCTCTCTGTTCCCCTCACTCAGTCGCCGTCTCTCTGTTCCCCCTTTCTCTTTCCCCCTTTCTCTTTCCCCCTTTCTCTTTCCCCCCTCTCTCTGTACCCCTCTCTCTGTGACCCCCACTCTGTTCGCCACTCTCTCTACCCCACTCTCTGTCTCCACCTCTGTTCCCCTCTCTCTGTTCCCCTCTCTCTGTTCCCCTCTCTCTGTTCCCCTCTCTCTGTTCTCGCTCTCTCTGTACCCGCTCTCTCTGTCTCCCCGTCTCTGTCTCCCCCTCTCTGTGTCCCCCTCACTCTATCTCCATATCTCTGTCCTACTATCTCTTTTCTCCTCTCTCTGTCTACTTCTCTTTGTCCCTCTCTCTCTGTCTCCTCTCTCTGTCTCCTCTCTCTGTCTCCTCTCTCTGTCTCCTCTCTCTGACCCACTCTCTCTGACCCACTCTCTCTGACCCACTCTCTCTGCCCCCCTCTCTCTGCCCCTCCTCTCTCTGCCCCCTCTCTCTGCCCCCCTCTCTCTGCCCCCTCTTTCTCTGCACCCCTCTTTCTCTGCCCCCTCTTTCTCTGCCCCCTCTTTCTCTGCCCCCTCTTTCTCTGTCCCCCTTTCTCTGTTCCCCACCCTCTGTTCCCTACCCTCTGTCCCCCGTCTCTCTGTCCCCCGTCACTCTGTCCCCCGTCTCTCCGTTCGCCTCTCTCTGTACCCCCTCTCTCTGTCTCCCCCTCTGTCCCCCTCTCTCTGTCCCCCTCCTCTCTGACCACGTCTCTCGCTCTCCCCTCTCCATGTACCCCCTCTCTCTGTTCCCCTGTTTTTAACCCCCTCTCTCTGTCCATCCTCTGTCCATCCCCCTACCTCTGTCCCTCCTCCCTCTGTCCCTCCTCCCTCTGTCCCTCCACTCTCTGTCCCTCTCTCTGTTTCCCTCTCTCTGTCCCCCACTTCTCTCTGTCCCCACTTCTCTCTGTCCCCCACTCTCTGTCATTCCTCTCTCTCTCCCCTTCTCTCCTCTCTGTCCCCCTCTCTGTGTGCCCCCTCTCTGTGTGCCCCCTCTCTGTGTGCCCCTCTCTCTGTCCGCTCTCTCTTCCGCTTCTCTCTGTTCCCCTCACTCTATCCCCGTATCTCTGTCCCGCTCTCTCTGTTCCCCTCTCTGTGTCCCTCTCTGTCCCACCCTCGCACTGTCCACACTCCCTGACCCCTTGCTTCTGTCACCACTCGATCTGTGTACCCTCTCTCTTTCCCCCCTCTCTCTTTCCCCCTCTCTCTTTCCCCCTCTCTCTTTCCCCCCTCTCTCTTTCCCCTCTCTCTTTCCCCCCTCTCTCTTTCCCCCTCTCTCCTTCCCCCTCTCTCCTTCCCCCTCTCCCCGTCCCCCTCTCCCCGTCCCCCTCTCCCCGTCCCCCTCTCCCCGTCCCCCTCTCCCCGTCCCCCTCTCTCTGTCGTCCCCTGCTCTCTATCCCCCCTCTCTCTATCCCCCCTCTCTCTATCCCCCTCTCTCTATCCCCCTCTCTCTATCCCCCCTCTCTCTATCCCCCCTCTCTCTATCCCCCCTCTCTCTATCCCCCCTCTCTCTATCCCCCCTCTCTCTATCCCCCTCTCTCTATCCCCCTCTCTCTATCCCCCCTCTCTCTATCCCCCCTCTCTCTATCCCCCTCTCTCTATCCCCCCTCTCTCTATCCCCCCTCTCTCTATCCCCCTCTCTCTATCCCCCCTCTCTCTATCCCCTCTCTCTCTGTCCCACCTCTCTCTGTCCCCCTTCTCACTGACCCCCGTCTCTCTGTCTCCCCTTTCTCTTTGTCCACCCTCTCTCTGTCCCCCCTTTCTCTGTCCCCCTCCCTCTGTCCGCCCTCTCTCCATCCCCCAACCTCTCTCTGTTCCCCTCACTCTGTCGCCGTCTCTCTATTCCCCCTTTCTCTTTCCCCTTTCTCTTTCCCCCTTTCTCTTTCCCCCTCTCTCTGTACCCCTCTCTCTGTGACCCCCACTCTGTTCGCCACTCTCTCTACCCCTCTCTCTGTCTCCCCCTCTGTTCCCCTTTCTCTGTTCCCCTTTCTCTGTTCCCCTCTCTCTGTTCCCCTCTCTCTGTTCCCCTCTCTCTGTTCCCCTCTCTCTGTTCCCCTCTCTCTGTTCTCGCTCTCTCTGTTCTCGCTCTCTCTGTCCCCCTTCTCACTGTCCCCTGTCTCTCTATACCCTCTCTGTGTCCCCTTTCTCTGACCCCCTCCCTCTGTACACCTCACTCTGTCGCCCTCGCTCTGTCGCCCTCGCTCTGTCGCCCTCTCTCTGTGGCCCCCTCTCTGTCCCCTCTCTCTGTCCCCTCTCATTGTCCCCCTCTCTCTGTCCCTTCTCTCTCTCTGTCCCTTCTCTCTCTCTGTCCCCCTCTCTCTGTCCCCCTCTCTCTGTCCCCCTTACACTATCCACGTATCTCTGTCCTACTCTCTCTGTTCCCCCTTTCTCTGTACTCCCTCTCTCCATCCCCCACCCTCGGTTCCCCTCACTCTATCGACCTCTCTTTGTTCGCCTCTCTCTGTCCCCCCGTCTCTCTGTCCCCTCTCTCTCTGTCCCCTCGTCTCTCTGTCCCCTCGACTCTCTGTCCCCTCGTCTCTCTGTCCCCCCTCTCTCTGTCCCCACTCTCTCTGTCCCCCTCTCTCCGTCCCCCCTTTCTCTGTCCCCCCTCTCTCTGTCCCCCCTCTCTCTGACCCCCTCTCTCTGTCCCCCTCTCTCTGTCCCCTCGTCTCTCTGTCCCCTCGTCTCTCTGTCCCCTCGTCTCTCTGTACACCCTCTCTCCGCCCCATCCACTGTCCCCTCTCTCCGTTCGCCTCTCTCTGTACCCCCTCTCTCTGTACCCCCTCTCTCTGTACCCCCTCTCTCTCTACCCCCTCTCTCTGTGTCCCCCTCTCTGTGTCCCCCTCACTCTATCTCCATATCTCTGTCCCACTCTCTCTGTTCTCCTCTCTCTGACCCACTCCCTCTGACACACTCCCTCTGCCCCCTCTCTCTGCCCCCTCTCTCTCTGCCCCCTCTCTCTCTGCCCCCCTCTCTCTCTGCCCCCCTCTTTCTCTGCCCCCCGTCTCTCGGCCCCCGTCTCTCTGCCCCCCGTCTCTCCATTCGCCTCTCTCTGTCCCCCTCCTCTCTGACCACGTCTCTCTATCCCCCCTCTCTATCCCCTCTCTCTCTATCCCCTCTCTCTCTATCCCCTCTCTCTGTCCCCACTATCTCTGTCCCACCTCTCTCTGTCCCCCTTCTCACTGTCCCCCGTCTCTCGGTCCCACCTCCCTCTGTCCCCCTCCCTCTGTCCCCCTCCCTCTGTCCCCCTCACTCTGTCGTCCCCTGCTCTCTGTGCACCACTAGCTGTTCGCCTCTCTCTGTACCCCCTCTCTCTGTACCCCCTCTCTATCCCCTCTCTCTCTATCCCCTCTCTCTCTATCCCCTCTCTCTCTATCCCCTCTCTCTCTTTCCCCACTATCTCTGTCCCACCTCTCTCTGTCCCCCTTCTCACTGTCCCCCGTCTCTCTGTCTCCCGTTTTTCTTTGTTCACCCTCTCTCTGTCCTCCCTTTCTCTGTCCCCCTCACTCTGTCGTCCCCTGCTCTCTGTGCACCACTCTCTGTTTGCCTCTCTCTGTACCCCTCTCTCTATCCCCCCCTCTCTATCCCCCCTCTCTCTCTATCCCTCTCTCTCTATCCCCTCTCTCTCTATCCCCTCTCTCTCTGTCCCCACTATCTCTGTCCCACCTCTCTCTGCCCCCCGTATCTCAGTCCCCCAGCCTCTGTCCCCCGTCTCTCTGTCCCCCGTCTCTCTGTTCCCCGTCTCTCTGTCCCCCGTGTCTCTGTCCCCCGTGTCTCTGTCCCCCGTGTCTCCGTTCGCCTCTCTCTGTACCCCCTCTCTCTGTCTCCCCCTCTGTCCCCCTCTCTCTGTCCCCCTCCTCTCTGACCACGTCTCTCTCTCTCCCCTTCTCTCTGTCCCTCTCTTCTCTCTGTCCCCCTCTCTGTGTGCCCCCTCTCTGTGTGCCCCCTCTCTGTGTGCCCCCTCTCTGTGTGCCCCCTCTGTGTGCCCCCTCTCTGTGTGCCCCCTCTCTCTGTCCATCCTCACTCTATCCGCTCTCTCTCCCCCTTCTCTCTGTTCCCCTCACTCTATCCCCGTATCTCTGTCCCGCTCTCTCTGTTCCCCTCTCTGTGTCCCTCTCTGTCCCACCCTCGCACTGTCCACACTTCCTGACCCCTTGCTTCTGTCACCACTCGATCTGTGTACCCTCTCTCTTTCCCCCTCTCTCTTTCCCCCCTCTCTCTTTCCCGCCTCTCTCTTTCCCCCCTCTCTCTTTCCCCCTCTCTCTTTCCCCCTCTCTCTTTCCCCCTCTCTCTTTCCCACTCTCTCTTTCCCCCCTCTCTCTTTCCCCCCTCTCTCTTTCCCCTTTCTCTCCGTCCCCCTCTCTCCGTCCCCCTCTCTCCGTCCCCCTCTCTCCGTCCCCCTCTCTCCGTCCCCCTCTCCACGTCCCCCTCTCTCTGTCCCCCTCCCTCTGTACCCCTGACTCTGTCGTCCCCTGCTCTCTGTGCACCACTCGCTGTTCGCCTCTCTCTGTACCCTCTCTCTCTGTACCCTCTCTCTCTGTACCCCCTCTCTCTGTACCCCCTCTCTCTGTACCCCCTCTCTCTATCCCCCCTCTCTATCCCCTCTCTCTATCCCCACTCTCTCTGTCCCCACTATCTTTGTCCCACCTCTCTCTGTCCCCCTTCTCACTGTCCCCGTCTCTCTGTCTCCCCTTTCTCTTTGTCCACCCTCTCTCTGTCCTCCCTTTCTCTGTCCCCCTCACTCTGTCGTCCCCAGCTCTCTGTGCACCACTCTCTGTTCGTCTCTCTCTGTACCCCCTCTCTTTATCCCCCCTCTCTATTGCCTCTCTCTCTATCCCCTCTCTCTCTATCCCCTCTCTCTCTGTCCCCACTATCTCTGTCCCACCTCTTTCTTTCCCCCTTCTCACTGTCCCCCGTCTCTCTGTCTCCCATTTCTCTTTGTCTACCCTCTCTCTGTCCCCCTTTCTCTGTCCCCCTCCCTCTGTCCGCCCTCTCTCCATCCCCCAACCTCTCTCTGTCCCCCTCCCTCTGTCCGCCCTCTCTCCATCCCCCAACCTCTCTCTGTTCCCCTCACTCAGTCGCCGTCTCTCTGTTCCCCCTTTCTCTTTCCCCCTTTCTCTTTCCCCCTTTCTCTTTCCCCCTCTCTCTTTCCCCCTCTCTCCTTCCCCCTCTCTCCTTCCCCCTCTCTCTTTCCCCCTCTCCCCGTCCCCCTCTCCCCGTCCCCCTCTCCACGTCCCCCTCTCTCTGTCGTCCCCTGCTCTCTATCCCCCTCTCTCTATCCCCCTCTCTCTATCCCCTCTCTCTCTATCCCCTCTCTCTCTATCCCCTCTCTCTCTGTCCCACCTCTCTCTGTCCCCTTCTCACTGTCCCCCGTCTCTCTGTCTCCCCTTTCTCTTTGTCCACCCTCTCTCTGTCCCCCTCCCTCTATCCCCCTGACTCTGTCGTCCCCTGCTCTCTGTGCGCCTCTCTCTGTACCCCCTCTCTCTCTATCCCTCTCTCTATCCCCTCTCCCTCTATCCCCTCTCTCTCTATCCCCTCTCTCTGTCCCCACTATCTCTGTCCCACCTCTCTCTGTCCCCCTTCTCACTGTCCCCCGTCTCTCTGTCTCCCCTTTCTCTTTGTCCACCCTCTCTCTGTCCCCCGTTTCTCTGTCCCCGTCCCTCTGTCCGCCCTCTCTCCATCCCCCAACCTCTCTCTGTTCCCCTCACTCTGTCGCCGTCTCTCTGTTCCCCCTTTCTCTTTCCCCTTTCTCTTTCCCCCTTTCTCTTTCCCCCTTTCTCTTTCCCCCTCTCTCTGTCCCCCTCTCTCTGTTCCCCTCTCTCTGTTCCCCTCTCTCTGTTCCCCTCTCTCTGTCCCCCTCTCTCTGTCCCCCTCTCTCTGTACCCCCTCTCTCTGTCCCCGCTCTCTGTCCCCCGCTCTCTGTCCCCCGCTCTCTGTCCCCCGCTCTCTGTCCCCCGCTCTCTGTTACCCTCTCTCTATCCCCTCTCTCTCTGTCCCACCTCTCTCTGTCCCCCTTCTCTCTGTCTCCCCTTTCTCTTTGTCCACCCTCTCTCTGTCCGCTCTCTCTCCATCCCCCAACCTCTGTCCCCAACACTCTGTCGCACTCTCTCTGTTCCCCTGACTCTGTCGCCGTCTCTCTGTCACCCCTCTCTGTGTCACCCCTCTCTCTGTCACCCCCTCTCTCTGTCACCACCTCTCTATGTCTCCCCCCTCTCCATGTTCCCGCTCTCTGTTTCCCTCTCATTATCCCCCTCTCTCTGTCCCCACTCTCTCTGTCCCCACTCTCTCTGTCCCCACTCTCTCTGTCGCCCCTCTTTCTGTCCCCCTCCCTCTGTCCCTCTCACTCTGTGTCCCGTCTCTCTGCCCCTCACTCTGTCCCACCTTTCTGGTTGTCTCTCTCCGATCCCCTCTCTCTGTCCCCGGATCTCTGTCCCCCTCTCTCTGTCCCCCTCTCCACGTCCCCCCTCTCTGTCCCCTTCTCTCTTTTCCCTCACTCTAACACCTTCTCTCTGACCCCCCTCTCTGTCCCCCCACTCCATGTCCTCCTGTCTCCCTCGCTCTGTCCCCCTGTCTGTACCCCTCTCTCTGTCCCCGTCTCTCTTTCCCCCTGTCTTCTGTTCCCCCTCGCTCTGTACCCCTGTCTGTCCCCCCTCTCTCTGTCTCCTTCTCTCTGTCGAACCCTCTCTGTCCCCCCTCTATCTGTTCCCAACTCTCTGTCCACCACTCTCTGTACCCCTCTCTCTATTCCGCCGTCACCCCTCTCTCTGTCCCCCTCTCTCTGTCCCCCTCTCTCTGGTCCCTCTCTCTGTGACCCACCAATCTTTTCGCCACTCTCTCTACCCCCTCTCTCTGTCTCCCCCTCTGTCCCCCCTTTCTCTGTCCCCCCTTTCTCTGTCCCCCCTTTCTCTGTCCCCCCCTTTCTCTGTCCCCCTTTCTCTGTCCCCCCTCTCTGTCCCCCCTCTCTCTGTCCCCTTCTCTCTGTCCCCCTTCTCTCTGTCCCCTCTCTGTCGCACCCTTTCTCTGTCCCCCTCCCTCTGTACACCCTCTCTCCGTCCCCCACTCTCTCTTCACCTCACTCTGTCGCCCTCTCTCTGCCCCCCTCTCTCTGTGAGCCCCCAATCTGTTCGCCACTCTCTCTACCCCCTCTCTCTGTCCCCCTTCTCACTGTCCCCGTCTCTCTGTACCACTCTCCCTATCCCCCCTCTCTCTGTCCCCCTCCCTCTGTACCCACTCCCTCCGTCCCCCACCCACGGTTTCCATCACTCTGTCCCCACTCTCTCTGTCCCCCTCTCTCTGTACCCCCTCTCTCTGTACCCCCCCTCTCTGTTCCCCTTTTCACTGTCCCCCGTCTCTCTCCCCCCCGTCTCTCTGTCCACCCTCTCTCTGTCCCCTCTCTGTCGGACCTCACTCTGTCCCCCCTCTCTCTGCCTCCCCCTCCCTCTGTCCCCTCCCTCTGTCCCCCTCTCTCTGTTCCCCCTCTCTCTGTCCCCTTCTCTCTATCCCCGTCTCTCTCTCTGTCCCCTTCTCTCTGTTCCCCTCTCTCGGTCACTCTCACTCTGTCCCCCCTCTCTCTGCCCCTCACTGTGTCCCACCTTTCTGCCCCCCTCCCTCTGTCCCATTATCTCTGTCCCCCCTCTCACTGTCCCCCTCTCTGTTCCCCCTCTCTCTGTCCCCCCTCTCTCTGTCCCCTCTCTGTCCCCCTCCCTCTGTACCCCGTCTCTCCGCCCCCCACCCTCTGTCCCCCCTCACTCTGTCCCCCCTCACTCTGTCCCCCCTCACTCTGTCCCCACTCTCTGTCCCCCTCTCTCTGTCCCGCACTCTCTGTTTCCCTCTTTCTGAACCCTTCTCTGTCCCCCCCCTCTGTTCCCCTCTACCTGTTCCTTCTCTATGTCCCCTTCTCTCTGTTCCCTTTTCTCTGTCCCCTCTCTTTGACCCCTCTCTCTGTCCCCCCTCTCTGTGTCCTCCTCTCTCTGTCCCTCCTCACTCTATCTCCAGATCTCTGTCACGCTCTCTCTGTTCTCCTCTCTCTGTCTACTCTTTGTTCTCCTCTCTCTGTTCCCCTCTCTCTGTTCCCCTCTCTCTGACCCCCTCTCTCTGTTCACCTCTCTCTGTCCCCCTCTCTCTGTCTGTCTAAGTCTGCCTTCCTCTCTCTGTCAACCCCCTCTCTCCCCCATCCCTCTGCCCCTCTCTCTGTCCCACTCTCACTCTGTCCACCCTCCCTGTCCCTCTGTCTTCTGTCCCCCTCCCTCTGTCCCCTCTCTCTGTCCCCCTCCCTCTGTCTCCCTCTCTCTGTCCCTCCTCTCTCTGTTCCCCTCACTCTATCTCCATATCTGTCCCGCTCTCTCTGTTCTCCTCTCTCTGTCTCCTTCTCCCTGTTCTCTTCTCTCTGTCTCCTTCTCTTTGTCCCCCTCTCTCTTTCCCGTCTCTCTGTTCCCCTCTCTGACCCCCTCTTTCTGGCCCCCCTCTCTCTGTCCCCCTCTCCATGTCCCCACTCTCCATGTCCCCACTCTCCATGTCCCCACTCTCCATGTCCCCACTCTCTCTGTCCACCTTTTCACTGTCCCCCGTCTCTCTCTTCCCCGTCTCTCTGTCTACCCTCTGTCTGTCTCCCCCTCCCTCTGTACCCTCTCTCTCCGTCCCCCCACCGCTGTCCCCTCACTCTGTCGCCCTCTCTCTGTTCCCCCTCTCTCTGTCCCCTTCTCTCTGTCCCCGTCTCTCTCTCTTCCCCTTCTCCATGTCCCCCCTCTCTCTGTTCCCCTCTCATTATCCCCCTCTCTCTGTTCCCCTCTCTCTGACCCCCTCTCTCTGCCCCTCACTCTGTCCCACCTTTCTGTCCCCCTCCGTCTGTCCCATTATCTCTGTCCCGCTCTCTCTGTCCCCCCCTCTCTGTTCCCCTCTCTCTGTCCCACCCTCGCTCTGTCCACCCTCCCTGTCCCCCTGTCTTCTGTTCTCCCTGGCTCTGTCCTCCCTCTCTGTTCCTCCTCTCTCTCCGTCCCCCTCTCTCCGTCCCCCTCTCTCCGTCCCCCTCTCTCCGTCCCCCTCTCTCCGTCCCCCTCTCTCTGATCCCCTCTCTCTGCCCCCATCTCTCTGTCCACCATCTCTTTATCCCCCTCTCTCTGTCCCCACTCACTCTGTCCCCTCACTCTGTCCCCTCTCTCTGTCCATCCTCACTGTCCCCCTTTCTCTGTCCGCTATCTTTCCCCCTTCTCTCTGTTCCCCTCACTCTATCCCCGTATCTCTTTCCCGCTCTCTCTGTTCCCCTCTCTGTGTCCCCCTCTGTCTGTCCCACCCTCGCTCTGTCCACACTCCCTGACCCCTTGCTTCTGTCACCCCTCGATCTGTGTCCCCTCTCTCTGTCCCACCTCTCTCTGTCCCCCTCCTTCTGTCCCCCTCCTTCTGTGACCCCCACTCTGTCCGCCACTCTCTGTACCCCCTCTCTCTCTCTCCCCCTCTGTTTTCCTCTCTCTGTTCCCCTCTCTCTGTTCCCCTCTCTCTGTTCCCACCTCTCTCTGTTCCCCCCTCTCTCTGTTCCCCCCTCTCTCTGTCCCCCCTCTCTCTGTCCCCCCTCTCTCTGTCCCCTCCCTCTGTTCCCCTCTCTCTGTTCCCCTCTCTCTGTTCCCACCTCTCTCTGTTCCCCCCTCTCTCTGTTCCCCCCTCTCTCTGTTCCCCCCTCTCTCTTTCCCCCCCTCTCTGTTCCCCTCTCTCTGTTCCCACCTCTCTCTGTTCCCACCTCTCTCTGTTCCCCCCTCTCTCTGTTCCCCCCTCTCTCTGTTCCCCCTTCTCTCTGTCCCACCTCTCTCTGTTCCCCCTCTCTCTGTTCCCCCCTCTCTCTGTCCCCCCTCTCTCCGTCCCCCAGCCTCTGCTCCCCTCACTCTGTTCCCCTCTCTCTGTCGCCCTCTCTGTTCCCCTCTCTCTGTCCCTCCTCTCTCTTCATCCCCCTCTCTCTGTACGCCGTCTCTCTGTCCCCTTATCTCTGTTCCCCTCACTCTATCTCGGTATCTCTGTCCACCCTCTCTCTGTCCCCGTAACTCTGTCCCCCTCTCTCTGTCCCACTCTCCACGTCCGCCCTCTCTCTATCCCCTTCTCTCTGTCCCCCTCCCGCTGTCCGCCTCTCTCTGTCCCCTTCTCTCGCTCTCTCCATGTCCCTGTCCAGCTCTCTCTGTACCCCTCTCTCTGTCCCCCCTCTGTCCCCCTCTCTCTATTCCCCCCTCTGTCCCTTCTCTTTCTGTTCCTTTCTCTCTGTCCCCCTCTCTTTATCCCCCTCTCTTTATCCCCCTCTCTTTATCCCCCTCTCTTTATCCCCCTCTCTTTATCCCCCCTCTCTTTATCCCCACTCTCTCTATTCCCCTCTCTCTGTCCCGCCCTCTTTCTTTCCGCCCTCTCTCTGGCACCCTCACTCTCTTCCCCTCTCTCCAACTCCCTCACTCTGTACCCCACACTCTCGTCCCCCACTTTTCTGTCCCCCCCTCTCTGTCCCCCCCTCTCTGTCCACCCCTCTCTGTCCCACTCTCTCTGTCCCCTTACTCTATCCCCCTCTCTTTGTCACCCTCACTCTCTTCCCCATTCTCTTACACCATCACTCTGTCCCCCACACGCTCTGTTCCCCATCTCTCTCTGTTCACCCTCTGTCCCCACGTCTCTCTGCCCCACTAAGTTTGTCCCCCTCTCACTGCCCCACCCTCGCCCTGTCCACCCTCCCTGTCCCCCTGTCTTTGTCCCCCCTCTCTTTGTCCCCCCTCTCTTTGTCCCCCCTCTCTTTGTCCCCCCTCTCTCTGACCCCTTCCCTCTGTCGCCTTCTCACTATCCCCTTCTCTGACCCCCTCCCTCTGTCACCCTCACTCTCTTCCCCTCTCTCTAACACCGTCACTCTGTCCCCCACTCACTCTGTCCCCCACCACTCTGTCTCCCCCTCTGTCGCCAAGTCTCTCGTCCCCCACTCTCTCGTCCCCCACTCTCTCGTCCCCCACTCTCTCGTCCCCCACTCTCTTGTCCCCCACTCTCTGTCCCCCTTCTCTCTGTCCCCCTTCTCTCTGTCCCCCCTCTTTATCACCCACTCTCTGTCCCCACTCTCTCTTTCCGCCCTCTCTCTGTCCCCCTCTCTCCCTGTCTCCCTCACTCTGTTCCCCTCTCTCTGTCACCCTCACTCTGTCCCCCACCTGTCTGTCCCCCCTCTGTACCCCTCTCCTTCCCCTCACTCGCCCTCCTCTCTAGCCTCCTGCCTTCTCTCCCCTCTCTCGCCCTCCCCTTGTCTCGCCCCCCCTCTCTCGCACTCCCCTATCTCGCCCTCAATTTCCTCCCCTCTCTCGTCCTACTGTCTCTCACCTTCACCCTTCTGTCGCCCTCCCCTCCCTCGCTACCCTCTCTCGGCCTCTCCCTCCCTCTTGCCCTCCCCTCTTATGTCCTCCCCGCTGTCTTGTCCTCCCCTCTCTCGCCCTCTCCTTCCCTCTCACCCTCACCTCCTTCACTGCCCTCTTTCGCCCTCCCCTTTATCGCCTTCCCCCTCTCACACTCCCCTCTCTCACCCTCATCCCTCTCTCGCCCTCCCCTCCCTCCCTTCCCTCTCAAACCCTCACCCTCCCTCACGCCCTCCCCTCCCTCCTTCCCCTCTCTCGCCCTATCCTCTCTCGCCCTATCCTCTCTCGCCCTCCTCTCTCTCCCTCCCCTCTCTCGTCCCCTCCCCTCTCTCGACCCCTCCCTTTACTCGTCAATCCCTCTCTCCTCTTTCTCGCAGTTCCCGCTCTCGCCCTCCCCTCTCTCACCCTCCCCCTCTCTCGCACTCCCCTATCTCGCTGTCTCCCTCCCTCTCGCCCACACCTCCCTCCCTCCCCTCTCTCGCCCTCTACTCTCTTGCCCTCTCCTCTCTCACCCTCTTCCTCTCTCTCGCACTCCCCTCTCTCCCCTCCCCCTCTCTTGCACTCCCCTCTCTTGCACTCCCCTCTCTCGCACTCCCCTCTCTCGCACTCCCCTCTCTCGCACTCCCCTCTCTCGCACTCCCCTCTCTCGCACTGCCCTCTCTCGCACTGCCCTCTCGCGCCTCCCCATCTCACCCTCCCCATCTCACTATCTCCCTCCCTCTCGCCCTCTCCCTTCCTCTTGCCCACCCCTCCCTCCCCTCTCTCGCCCTCTCCTCTCTCGCCCTCTCCTCTCTCGCCCTCCCCTCTCTCGCCCTCCCCTCTCTCGCCCTCTCCTTTCTCGCCCTCTCCTCTCTTGCACTCTCCGTCCGTCTCGCCTTCACCTCCCTCTGCCCTCACTCGCACTCCCCCTCTATCGCCCTTTCTACTTTCTCGCCCTCCCCCCGTCTCGCCCTTACTTTCCCTTCCCTCTCCTCACTCGGTCACCCCTCTCTCGCCATCTCCTCTCTTGCCCTCCTCTCTCTCGCCCTTCTCCTCTCTCGCACTCCAGTCTCTCGCCCTCCCCGTCTCTCCCCTCCCCTCTCTCACTCCCCCTCCCTCTCGTACTCCTCTCTCTTGCCCTCCCCTCCCTCACTTCTCTGTCTCATCCTCCCCTCTCTCAACCTCTCCCCTCTCTCTCAACCTCTCCCTCTCCCTTTTCCTCCCCCTCTCTTGCTCTCCCTCTCTCTCCCATCCCCTCTTTCGGCTTCTCCCTCACTCTTGACATTCCCTCCCCTCCCTCCGTCCCATCTCTCGTCCTCCCCTATCTCACACTATCTCTCCCTTGCCCCCTCTCTCTCCCCCCACTCCTTCACTTTCCCACCACCATGTCTCACTCTTGACCCCCCTCAATCAGTGTCACTCTCTCTCCCCACCTTCCTCCGTTTCTCTCTGACTGAATCGCTCTACCTCCTGTCCCTCCCTCTCTCTCTCTGACATACTCTGTCTCCCTGGTCCTTCCCTATCCCTCTGACCCAGAGACTGGGGTGTTTGGGGTGAGGCTGGATGTTGGGGTGGGGGTGAGATGTGGCAGGTGGGGAAACTGGGGTAGAGATGGAATTGTGGGAGGGAGACTGCGACGGCATGAGAGAGAGGGGGAGAGGGAAAGTGGAAGCAGGTGGAGAAACTGGGGGTGGCGGGGGGATTGTGTGAGAGAGAGGAGGATGAGGAGAGGGTTGAGAAAGAGAGTGTGTGCTGAAAGAGAGAGAGAGAGAGAGAGAGAGAATTCAGGAGAAAGAGTAGGAGAGAGGTAATGTGGAGGCCAGGTTGGAGTCGGGGGGAACAGAGGGAGTTAACCCCAGCTCCTGAGCTCAGGGCGCGGTACCCTCCCCTTCCCTGAGGACCAGGACTCGGGGCTGAGTCTGTCTCTCTCCAGCTCAGCTTCTCCATCACAAAGACACACAACAACATCGGTCACTCTGCTGCTCGGCACGCTTTAATCCACATTTTTATTGGTTACAAATGGAAGTGATGGATACAGTCAGTGGGATGGTGCCTTTTCTCACTGGCCCCTGTGTTGTGAAACAATGAAATGTTTCCCTGTAACCCCCCTGTGGGATAAGGATGGACAAACCAGTGCTCCCCTCAGTCTGTTACCATAGCGACAGGCTCTTCCATCGCTGAAACACTGAACTGAAATGAGAAAATCCCGGATGGTGTGATTAATGAGGGAATTTGATTGATGGATGGATTTGTGTGAAGGGATATTTCAGCACATTCTTCAGCTGCTGCCTGAACTTAGCCTGGGTCACGGCATAAATCGCGGTGTTTGTGCAGCAACTGAGGAGCTGCAGCATGAAGCCCAATTCCTGCACAAAGTCATGGAGATACACAGAGTTATACCCAATCCACCCCATCCGTCTCCATATAGAAAACAGCATTAACATTGACCATAACAGGATGAAATTGGCCGAGATCACGAACAGTAAAATGATGGATTTTTTTCGGTTTCTCATTTCAGTGTCAGACTGAGCGTCCCCATTGGTGTGAGTGCGGAGTCTCCTGCGGGCTCTGCTGGTCACTAAAATGTGTCTGATGGTGAGAACATTGAGCAGCAGAATCAGGAGAAATGGGACACACGGGGTTAGAATGTGGTGGAGGAACTCGATTGTGACCCAGACAATGGAGTAATAACCAACGTCTGTTACGTCACAAAACCAGGGATTGTTCCCCAGCAGATACCGAGCCGTGAACATAAAATACCAGGAAATGTTCTTTAAACAGCTCAGCACAGTCACTGCTCCCAGAACCACAGCGGCCGTTTTCTCACTGCAATATTTACTTTTCAGCTTCTGGCAACAAATGGCCACAAACCGATCAAAGGTGAAAGTGACGGTGAACCAGACAGAGCAGTCAGTGGCTGCATAAAGCAGGACGGCGTGGATATTACACACGGGGACGGAGTCCCTCAGGAAATAAAACTGTTCATCATAAACAATGGGAATGTGTCTCAGGATCAGGTCGAGGATAATGACCAGGAGATCCGCCGCTGCCATGGCCCCCAGGTAACGTCTGACACATGGAGACAATCCACAATCTTTGTAAAGCAGGACGTAGATGGTCACTACGTTAACTGTGAGGAAGGAAAACAAACCCATTACCCATCAGCCTGGAGGCAAAGGGACCCATTTGATCGGGGACCCAGTGAGATTTTCACATGTGTCCCTGTATTCAGGGATTTATTAAAATAATTGGAGCTGGAATAACAAATGGGTAGGTCGGGATTACTAACAAAAATGTGACATAAACCACAAGAAACCCTCCCTCCCCAAACACACCGAGACACATTCATGAGGACAGAGGGTTTCTAGAACATTCCTACATACTCGATCACTCGAGAGCAGACACAGGTCACTCCTTCCCAGTTCCTAATACGAAGGGTGGAAACGTTTCTGTCCTGAAGGAATCTCTCCCAGTTTCCTGAAGACAAACGGAGTTTGGGGACTTCTGTTTTTTAGTCCAAATTGGGTCGATCCTGTGTCGTGGAGAAATGTAAACGCAGGGAAAACGTATTCACCCCTTTAACTGCCTGAGGGGCCTTCGGAACAGTGTCTCCTTCTCCCTGGAACGGGATCTCTTCCCTCGGGATCTTATCGTTTGTTCAATTCACTGACGTCCGGTCGTTCATAAACAAACAACGTCAGGGACAGAACATTCTGGGGAATGTCAGTTATAGAATGTCAGGGACAGAACGTTCCGGGGAATGTCAGTTATAGAATGACAGGGACAGAACGTTCCGGGGAATGTCAGTTATAGAATGACAGGGACGGAACGTTCCGGGGAGTGTCAGTTATAGTATCTCAGGGACGGAACGTTCCGGGGAATGTCAGTTATAGAATGTCGGGGACAGAACGTTCCGGGGAATGTCAGTTATAGAATGTCAGGGACAGAACGTTCCGGGGAATGTCAGTTATAGAATGTCAGGGACAGAACGTTCCGGGAAATGTCAGTTATAGAATGTCAGGGACAGAACGTTCCGGAGAACCCCTTGACCTGTCCATCACCTTTCCCCCCCATCCACCCCACCAATGTACTGTGCACAGGCTACATATCTGTCCAGCACCGAGAGCTGTACAGACCACATCATTGTATTATCTATAAACCTCAACCAGACAGTCTGACCAGCACAGAGACCTGTGCAGTGATCACTCGAGAATTCATCTGTAATCCAGGAGCAGTCACCATCCCAGTGCATTGATCTGTAACCCAGGAGCAGTTACCCTCCAGCATGTAGGGTTGTGTACACCACACCAGTGCATTGATCTGTAACCCAGGAGCAGTTATCCTCCCAGCATGTAGGACTGTGTACCCCACCCCAGTGCATTGCTCAGTTACACTGTGTTAGATCCCTGCCCAGTGAGGGGAAACTTGCAGCCCATGCTGGAAGTGACAGGACGTACAGCTCCCACCCAATTACAGCTCCATCTCTATATTGTACCATGACAAGGGGGTACTATGGGTGTGACCATCACTGCCAGAGAGAGATGGCGGGGGAATCAGTTTAAATATCACCACATTGGAGGGGTTTGGGGTATAGACAGAGAGGGGGAGACTGAGAGACAGTGTCATGGAAGGATGTGTTCCCAGGTTTCAGAATGCTGAAATGTAGACACTTCGATCACATCCTGTTACGTGAGCCAGTCTTCCCAGGAAAGATGGGAAAAAGTGAGATTGGTGTGAGGTGAAATGATGGAGAGATTTGGATGAGCATTTGTAAATGGGAGTAGTTACAACAGAATCTATGACCACTGAACTGATTCTAACAATAATTTGCCTCAGTGCCATTTTCATTGAGTGTGACAGAGAGATTATCTGTACGAGGCCAAGCTAGATTCCTGGTGCTATCTTATCAAACTCAACTCATTGACTACCCCCACACAACCTTCTCCCACCATGGTGTCCCTGTCATTCAGTACCAGCCCGATTCTCCCACCCAGCATGGCTGGAGGGACTCACAGTCGCCTGGGTGCCCCTGGATATTCCGTGATCCCTGGCACTGGTGCCATCTTTGAAAAGCCAATAG
Organism: Hemiscyllium ocellatum; assembly: GCF_020745735.1. NCBI lineage: Eukaryota > Metazoa > Chordata > Chondrichthyes > Orectolobiformes > Hemiscylliidae > Hemiscyllium > Hemiscyllium ocellatum. Next base: position 68,365,774 of record NC_083420.1, read on the forward strand.
GCACACGGCTGACATTTCTCTGTTAGGAGCTGCCCTGCACAGTTTACCCCGAGCATGGCAGATAAGGGGCAATTGCACCACGGTTTGTCGACAGAGGCACGGAGGTCCTGGTGGATGGGCAAGTACAGAGGGGGACCATTCTCTTCCCAGAGGGAGCCACACCACCAGACCCACCGAGCATGGTCTGAGCTCCCCACCCAGCTCAGTGCAGTATCTGCGGTCTGAAGAAGTGTCCAACAATACAGGGCAAGCATCAATAACCTTCCCTGCACTGTCAGGATAAGGCTCACTGTATTCTCTCTGCTCCCTCACACTCACGGTATACCTGTTATAGCACCTTCACCCGAACAAACCTCCTGCTCATATACACGCAGCGCTCTGTGTTCCTGCAGCCCTTTTATAACGGCACAGCCTGTTTTAAACTGTCTTTCTTTATCTTTCATTCCAAAGTGCATCACCTCACACTGCTCGGCATTGATCCCCGTCTACCAGCGTGTCACTGTCCTGTTAGAGTTCCACACTGTCCTCCATAGCCTTTACAATCCTTGCAGGTTTGGTACAATTTACAAACATTAAGATTGTCACAATGTCACAGTGCCCATGAAACAACTGAAATCCTGCGCCGCACACAGGAGTGTGAGCAAGTGAAATACTGATATATTCACATGGACAGAGTCGAATACTGTCAATGGAATAACAAAACTCCTGCCACATACGAGACAGAGTAGATGAAATATTGACAAACCACAGAGCAAGAGAAATCCGGATAGGTTCCACTTATCTATATTCACCAGGGTATAATGGGATGAAGTTGAAAGTGTGTACTGTACCTTTAAGCGAGGCTGAATGCTGCTCTGAACTGAGAGCTTACAAGTACCTGTGATATGAGAGGACGGCAGACCCAGAAACAGTATATTACTGTAGAGCTGGAGTCGGGTTATAAGCAGTTAATAGATAGAGGGTCTCTTTCATTTAACTTTCAGTGTTAAAAACTACATTGTTTTTATTTAAACAGTGGAATTTGCGAGTTCTCTGTCCCTCATATTTTAACAGTTTATGAGGCGAATTGAGCATTTATCTATGTTTAGTTTAAATTACAAGATGAGATCTATGCCGTGTCCTAACAATTGCTGTGTGTGTATCTGTGTGTCTCTGTGTGGGACAGGTTTGGCGGTTTCTGTGGTGCTTAAAGTGATGCAATGCCTCCCTCTGCTGGCCTCCACACGCCACTGCACAGGCATTGGTAGAGGGTGAAAACCAACAGGGATTCATTCAGAGAGGGGAAGGGAGAGGGCAGCTGCTCACAGCACCATCCAAACTGATGTCTTATCCATGTACTGATCTAAATGTCCTTTAAACGTTGTAACTGTCCCTGCTTTCACCACTTGCTCTGCAAGTTCATTCCACACACAAGCCAGCTTCTGTCTAAAATAATTACCTATCCTGACTTTTGTGAATCTTTTTTCCTCGCACGTTAAAATATCACTCAGTTTTGAATCCCTAACTCTAGGGAAAAGACATCAGCCCTTCAGCTTATCTGTACCCCTCATTATTTTATGAACCTCTGCAATGTAACCCCTCCATTTCATACTCTCCAGTGAAAAATGTCCCAACCAATTCAGCCTCTCCTTATAGCTCAATCTCTCCATTTCCAGCAACATCCAGGTTAATCTCTTCTGAACCCTCTCCAGTTTAATAATATCAAGATCAATTATATCAAAGTGAATAGTCAATGCATTTTATAAGGGTGGTGGAGACCAAAATTAGAGGGCATAGTTGTAAGGTAAGAGGGGAAACATTTAAAAGTGACCTAAGGGCAGCTTTTTCACCCAGAGGGTAGTGTGCCTATGGAATGAATGGGCAAGATGACCAGACTGGACACAGTATTCCAGAAGAGGTCTCACCAATGTCCTGTACAATCTCAACATGAAGTCCCAAATCCGATACTCAAAGGTCTGACCACTGAAGACAAGTGTGTTAAACACCTTCTTAACCACATTATCTATACGAGATGCAACTTTTAAAGAATTATACCTGACGGCCTAGGTCTCTGTTCTACAACTCTGCCAAAGGCCCTACGTTTAATTGTAAAAGTCCTGCTCTTATTTGATGTACTAAATCCAATACCTCGCATTAATCCAAACTTAAATCCATCTGCCACACTTCGGCCGGTGAGTGATATTACCATCTCCTCACCTTCCCCGTTTAATTTTAAAATGCCCACCCCTCTCCAGGAGGCCTGCACACTCTGGCCTTGATTTTCACAAAGACCCTGAGCTTGGTTTGCCTTGTGTGGTTAGAGGGAGGAGGGACGGATTGCAGACACAGTCAGTGGGGAGGAGAGACTGGACAGTAATCAGCGGCCTGGTATCATTTCATGGTTTTAGGCCGAGGGCAGACACACGTGAGAGTTGGGTTATACTGATCGGTGTTTTGGGACCAGAAATTATGATCTTTCTCTGTGTCTGGTGTTCAGTAATAAATATCTATCTGAGACCCTTCATTGGGCAGAGTATGTATGCAGGATTTCTTTCCCTAATATTGCAGACTACAGATAATAGCGATTAAAGATGTTCATAGTTAATTTCGATCTTGCAATTGTTTAACAAAACAAAATGTTTTGTATAGGTCAGTAACGTAACCTGATTATAATAAATCCACACCGACCTGAACGCTGCCCCTTAAAATGTGACCCAAAATCTGGGTATAGTAGTGTCGTGGGTAGTGTCCCTGCCTCTGAGCCATGGCTCTGGGTTTGATTCCAATTCCTGAAATTGTTTGGTAGTGTTCCTAGCTCTGGACCAGAAGGTTTGGATTCTTGTCCTGCCTGTTGCAAAGGTATGTCTAAGGTTGTCGTAACAGGCTGATGGACAAACACACAGGAGAATAATTTTACAGCTTTATGAGTATTGCCGAGTGGTGCTCGTGTCCCTACCTCCGGGCACAAAGGTCTAGGTGTAAATCCCACAGAAGTGTCTCCTAATATATCTGAACAAACTGATTAAACTGGTTTTAGAATTGTGACTTGATGGAGTAAGAACAGGTGTCGATGTTGAATTTCAGCATTTCGGCCCGGGATTATTGAAAGTACAGCCATTCGTGTTGATTGAAGTCACATTTCGCAGCAGGAAAGGTTTATAAAATCAGAACGGTCATGGATAGGGTTTGTAGTCAAGGTTTTTCCCCAGGTTAGGGGCGTCCAAAACTAGAGGACATTGGTGGAAAGTGCGAGGGGAAAGGTTTGATGAGGCCTAAGGGGCACCTTTTCACACAGAGGGTGGTGTGTGCATGGAATGAGCTGCCAGAGGAAGTCGTGGAGGCTGGTACAACTACACCATGTAAAAGGCATCTGGATGCTGACAGACCTACCGGGCTTTTCCAGCAATTTCTGTATTTGTTAAAACAAAACATTCATTTTAACACAGGTATCTGTGTTAGCTGTTTGGATACAGATTTGGCTCGCCAGCAGAAGACAGCGAATGGTAGTGATAGGAAAATATTCTGCCTGGAAGTCTGTGGTGAGTGGTGTTCAACAGGGCTCTGTCCTTGGGCCTCTACTGCTTGTAATTTTTTTAATGACTTGGAATAGGGGATTGAAGGATGGGTTAGCAAGTTTGCAGATGACACGAAGGTTGGAGGTGTCGTTGACGGTATACAGGGCTGTTGTAGGCTGCAGCGGGACATTGACAGGACTCAGAGATGGGCTGAGAGGTGGCAGATGGAGTTCAACCTTGATAAATGCGAGGTGGTGTATTTTGGAAGTTTGAATTCGAAAGCTGAGTACAGGATTAAGGATAGGATTCTTGGCAGTGTGGAGGAACAGAGAGATCTTGAGGTGCAGGTACATAGATCCCTTAAAATGGCCACCCAAGTGGGCAGGGTTGTGAAGAAAGCATATGGTGTTTTGCCTTTCATTCACAACGGGATTGAGTTTAAGAGTCGTGAGATCTTGTTGCAGCTCTATAAACTTTGATTAGACCGCACTTGGAATACTGGGTCCAGTTCTGGTCGCCCTATTACAGGAAAGATGTGGATGCTTTGGAGAGGTTTCAGAGGAGGTTTACCAGGATGCTGCCTGGACTGGAGTGCTTATCTTATGAAGGGAGATTGACTGAGGTCGGACTTTTCTCATTGGAGGAAAGGAGGAGGAGAAGGGACGTTATTGAGGCATTCAAGATTATGAGAGACATAGATAGTGTTGATAGCCAGAGACTATTTCCCAGGGCAGAAATGGCAAACACGAGGGGTCACAGTTTTAAGCCTGTTGGAGGAAAGTATAGAGGGGATGTCAGAGGCGAGTTCTTTACACAGAGAATTGTGAGAGCATGGAATCCGTTGCCAGGTGCAGTTGTGGAAGCAAGGTCAATGGGGAGATTTAAGAGACTACTGGGTATGCATATGGTCACAGAAATTTGAGGGGGCGTACATGAGAATCAGTGGTCGGCACAACATCGTGGGCTGAAGGGCCTGTTCTGTGCTGGACTGTTCTATGTTCTATGTATTCTGAATACATTAAACATTTTATTTTTTAATGATGCAGGGCCTGATAAACATATTTTCAAATCGATCGAGACCATTTTCTGCTCAGGGTATGGCTCTGTGTATGACAGCAGCAATGATGCACCGACATGGAACAGGGAATGTGATGGAGACATGGTTTGGACAATGTACAAGGAGACCTCACATGGTCCAGTTTGGGAGAGGATGACATCATTGTGTGACATCAGAGAGGGAGAAAATGTCATCTACCCGAGAAGAAACGGCGAATTGCACTCTCTCTCCTTCATTATTCCTCATCACAGTAACCTGTGCGAGCTAAAACAAAACTCTGCTGTTATTGTTACCATTCTTATTTTTGTAGAATCCCTGCAGTGTGGAAACAAGCCCTTGGGCCCAACAAGTCCATACCAACCTTCCAAACAGTAACCTTTCCGTGCCCTTACAGTTACCACTGACTAGTGCACCTAAAGTAGAAAACGCTGAACACTATGGACTATTTGACCAATCCACTTGAATTATAAAGCTTTGGATTGTGGGGGGAAACGGGAGCGCTCATCAGAAGCTCACGCAGACAAGGGGGGAAGATGCAAACTCCACACAAATAGTCGCCCGAGGGTGGAATTGAACTCATGTCCCTGATGCTGTGCGGCAACAGTGCGAACTACAGGAATATGAGGAAGTCGTTCAGCCCATTGACACTATTAGAGAAGAACAGGAACAGCCCATTCAGTGCCTCCAACATATGACTCAGGGAGAGAAGGATTCTAGTGTGATGGGCCACACCAGAACCCCTCGACAATATTTGAAGGTGGTAGTCTAGAATCTAATGTTTTCTTATTTTAAAGAAAATGTAAAATGTCTGTTCCAGATGCAATGTGACTGGTCAAACAACTCGGTGTGAAGCATAACACCATTTACTTGAACACGATAGATGAAATAAAACCAAAGAAAGAAGAATTTAGAATAATGTAATTATATTGGACAAATTAACAGTATAATAGGTCTAGGAACTAATACTAATGAACTGTTCCAATACTGGAAAATCACATGATCACAGCTCTTGGCAAAAAGAAATAGTCAGACACTGAATGACACAAATATTTCTCCAACTCAGGAGTTAAAAACAGAACCAAGAGAAAATTCATAGAGAGAGTAGCTGCCAGGAGACATTCACGAAAGCTTTCAACTCGATGGAAACCCCAATAACTTCTGATGTTACTGAGAAACCAAAACCCAGAAATCCTAATCTGTGAGAGCTGACCATAACCATTCCATCTGCATTAAAATAAACCCAAGGCCTCACTAGTTATTTACTCAAGTGGTCCTAACTAGCCAGCTTGGAAACGATCATTCAGTCTCTCTCTTAAAAGAAACCAGAACAAATTAACCTCGTAAAGGTACAGCATCATCACACTAGTCAGCACATCGAGCTCTCATACAGGAACCAGGGGTAACCCAATCAGGCCCTTGGCCCTGTCCAATCGGACGAGGAAGAAGCCAGTCTGTCCCTTTAGTCACTTACACAGGAACAGGAGGAGGCCATTCCCACCTCAATGCACTTACGCAGGGACAGAATGAGGTAATTGATGCTGATTCCTGATGAATATCTTATGCTCGAAACCTCGATTCTCCTGCTGTGCTTTTCCAACAACCCACTGTCTACTCTGATCTTCAGCATCAACAGTCCTCGCTGTCTCCTAACTGATGCTCTAACATGGTGAACAATTGAAGCAGAAGCTACACAGACAGACTGCTCCACGTTGTTCCTCGTAGCTCTGTCTGTCATGATACACACTTGGGACATTAATGCGGTTTTCTAGTGGTGAGGAGGGAAGCCATATGTCTTGTGTGAAGTCTCAAGAAGGCACCTTCCATCTCCGAGAAGTCAGCCTGGTGTTCTCTGTGTAGGGCGGGAGCTGGTGGGAATGGCTACCTGTTTCAGATGGAAGGTATTGTGGCTGCTCTCGGGGATTGTGAGCAACCTGACGTTCAGTACGGGTTCACATGCCGACTGCACAATAACGTGGGGAGAGTTAATTTAGGCATATAAACTGTTAGGACAGTCACGTTAGACTGATGAATGGACTCTCTAAGTTCAAATAATGCTGATCATGTTCATGTTGATCTTGTCTAGTGCACGTCCTGTTCAGTGTAACCTGTATGCCTTACTCTGCCCAAGTCTATTTCCACCCTATGATCTGTCTGGCCATGCTTACTATGATCTGCCTTCACTGCTCATAAATAAAGTGTTTCCCTGTACTGAGATACACGTGACAATAAATCAAACCAATCAATCCTGGGTAAAGTATGGAATTTCTCTCCCTGTCAATGTCTCTTTTTAAAGTAAGTGATCGCTGCCACTCCTCGTGTTTAACATCACCGTTTCTTCTTCTCTCACAACTGTACTGATTAAACACTCAGCTTCTTCACTCTATCCTCGTGATACCATTGCTCGTTTCTGTGGTAAGGAGATCATTCCGTACAAAGGAGATCAAATCTGTAGAGAGTGTCCCAACCACGCTCTCAGCAAGGCCCTACAACTGCAGGAAGATGGCATTACTTATGTATTTGAATCATCTTACAATGATGGACAGCATACCATTGACTGCACCCATTACTTACACAGGATTGGATTCGGAGCAGTCAGCATAGACTTGTGAGTGAGAGGTCATGCTTCCCAAATTTGTTAGAGTTCGTTGATGAAGTGACCAAGAAGGTTGATGAGGGCCGAGTGGAAAACATAGTCTCTATGGATATCAGTGAGACCTTTGATAAGGGTCCACATGGCAGGCTGCTCTGGAGAGTTACATCACGTGGAATGCTGGGGGACTGGCCAATTGGACGCACAATTGGCTTGATGGTAGGAAGCAGAGGGTTTAGTGGAAGGATGCTTGTCAGACTGGAGGCTGGGTCCATAGCTGTTTGTTATCTATGATTTGTTTGAGAATTTTGGCACATATCCCTTCTGCGCTAACCTACCGTTTTTCTCCACGTTCAGGTTTTCCTGGACTGTGACATCAAACAGGGTGTCAGTTACCTGAACGTCAACTGCTTTGTCTTTTTCTTTCGCTTCGCCTTCCTGCTGTAACTTATGACAGTGGGATATAGTTACTACACAGTCTGGAAAATTCCTGGTTATATTTCTTTTAACTCCTCAGTTCCCTGGTTTTCATTTGACTTCTCCACCATAAGATGTCTCTCCCACCTTGGATCCTATTAAATCGTTCACAAGAACAAACTGTATTTCTGGAACTGACACTCTGTCACTCACTCTTACTGTTACTTCCCCAATCCTGATTTGGCACTCCAATGTGATGTTTCTGTCCCCAACCTTAATTTCTGTCCCAATTCCACAAATTATCACGCTCTTGAGTAACATGTCAGAAAGAGTGAAAATCCTTCTATCTCTTGCTATTAGGGGCTGAGAGAAAGTGAGGACTGTAAATGGTGGAGATCAGAGTTGAAAAGTGTGGGGCTGGAAAAGCACAGCAGATCAGGCAGTATCTGGGAGGCAGGAGAGTTGACGTTTCAGACACAAGTCCTGCATCAGATAAGTGGGGGGTAAGGGAGTGGAAAGGGGGCTGAGAAATAAATCAGAGGGTGGGGCTGGAGCTGGGTGGGAGATAGCTTGCAAGGTGATAAATAGATGCAGGTGGGGTGGGATGGTGTTCGGTCCGAGAGGAGGATGAAATGGATAGGTGGCAGGACAGCTGGACACCTCAAACTATACAGCATCAACATCGACTTCACCAATTTCCAAATCTCCCCTCCCACAACCGTATGCCAGATCCAACCATTTAAATTAGCACTGCCCTCTTGAATTGTCTTAATTGTCCATCTTCCTTCCCAGCTATCCACTCGACCCTCTCCTCCGACATATCACTATCACATCTTCCTATCGCCCTCTCAGTGACCCTCCCGCGAGTCCAGCTCCTATCCTCCTATTTATCTTTCAGTCCCCTTGTTCCCCCGCCACATTCCTGACGATGGGTTTATACCTGATATGTAGATTGTCCTGCTTTTCAGATACTGCTTGATCTATTGTGCTTTTCTGGCACCTCACTTCTCAATTATGAGCGACAGAGCAGATTCCATATCCATGAATACTTTAATTTACCGTCCTCCCCCGCACCTCCCTCCCCCCACCTTCTGAGTAAACCTTATTCACAGAGGCAAATTCTTTATACAGACCAGTCACTGACTCTGTACCTAGGCTGTGCACTCTCCTACAGCACCTTGGAGACTTGGGGTCTTCTTTAACAGTTTCACTGATGCCACTGGCTTCGCCTCTTCTATCACATCTTTTCCCAAAGTGTCTTCCTTCAATACCCAGCACGGTGTGTCCCAGCTTACTGCAGTAAAAGCTCCTTTTCCCAATGCCTTTCTTAAACCATCAGCACTGTAATGGTATGTGTTTCCCTCTCTAATAGTGAGAACACCATTGACCTTTCACCTCCTTTCAACTTCCTTGGGCTTCTTCTTTCACATCTAGTAAACTATTGTGCGCTACTGTTCGCTTTGTAGTATGTGATCTCCCCTTCTCCCAGTTTCTATCTTTCACAGGATGAAACTCCTCCCAGAAGCTAAATTTCATCTCATGCACCAATGCATATTTACCTGCCATTTCTGCCGCGCTTCTCACTTCTTAAAATTTTTATTCATTGACATGAATTTTTACCATCTCTGGAAGTGAGTCTTTAAACTCCTACAGCAGAATAATCTCCCTTCGAGCCTCACAGGTCTTATCCATTTTTCAGGCCAGTACCCATCAATCACAATGACTGTGTTTAATTTTTTCAAACTCAACATAAGCCTGAACTGGTTCCGTCTCTATATTTCTGAACCTCTGCCTATATTCTTCTAGTACCAATTCATAACCAACCAAGATAGCCAGTTTGATATCTGCATTATCTCTTGACCCCTCATCTGCAAATACCTCACTCCTGTGCCCATCAACGAAGTATGAATGAGCAATACCCACAAGTTCACTGGACACACCATCTGCCGGGCCATTTTGTTTTTCAAATGAAATAAAAACAGACATTCTCACCGAAATATGACAATGTATTATCATTGCTGTAAACATCCCTTCATCTTTATCCTGTTAATTTAACTTTCTTGTCTAACTCCCAACTTTCGAATTTCAAATTCTCTCTCTTTTCCTCTCTTTCCCTTTCCCTTTGTTGTATCTCTGTTTCCGTCTCTATTTTCAACTTCTAACTCCTGTTGCCATATTTGCAATTTAAGATTTTTCTACCTCTACTGCAGTTGCCTGTTTCTCTGACACACCAAAGTGCTTGACCAACTCCATTACAATTTCAGCTTTCCTTTTGTCCCTGGTTAAACGCAATTCCAACATGTTTTCTAATTCTACAAACATTCCTTCTTCTGACGTTGTAAACTTCCTTGGCAAATTTGGGAAGCTCTTTAGTAATGTTCAAAAACAATTCTTTCACTTTTACTTCAACCAACCACAAGTTAACAAATTTAAATGAATGTTCCCACCGGATTTTTTTGAAGATCCAGGTAACTAATTGCAATGTTTTGGAATCTGCTGGGACCTTTTGTACCACAAATCTGTTCAAGTCTGTCCAAGTCCCCAAACTGTTATGACATCAATGTCGAACCCCTCTGTTAATTAAACCAACACATCCAGAAAATGTGGGTGACAGAGAACTCCTAAATTCGACTAATTAACGAAAAATAACAATTTATATGTATGCAAGTTAGGTCACTGAGCACGAATATTTGTTTTCAGATGTTTCATCACCGTAATTAGGTTACATCATCAGTGAAGCAGTGGTGGCATGTCCCGTCTCTCTATTTATGGATTTTTCTTTCTTAAGGTGGGTGATGTCATTCCTGTTTTTTTTATTACAAGGGAAGGTAGATAGGATCCAAATTGATGCATGTCTTGATGAACTTCTGGTTAGAATGCCATTCCACTGAGAACGTCCTTGCGTGTCTTAGTATGTGTGTGTGTTGTTCCAGTCAAAGTGATGCCCTTCTCTGTCTGTATTGTGGAATATAGTGATAGTGGGTCATGTCTTTTGGTGGCCAGTTGGTGTTCATGTATCCTGAAACACGACAACAGGACCATTTCAATGGCGGAAAAATGATTTTGTATACATTGTTTAATCAATGTGTGTGTGCAGATATTTTTCATATGTGCACAACACATTCTAAATGCACAATGGAGACACAGTTATTGAAAAATAATGCACATGATGTATAAAATGTATAAAACATTAATTGATGCTCATCTAAAGTGATATGTTCCCCTTCTCTCAATGTTTCCTCCTTTTCTGGAATTCTCTACTCTAACTTCTCATTCTTATCAGGCTGTGTGTTATATATCCTTTCTTCTGGTGTCCCAACTTATTTCAGTTAATCCCCTTTCTACCGGGACTTCAATATACTGGCCTGCTGGGTTCTTTCCAAAGCTAGTGTCTGTCATATTATTGGAGATTAAAATTATGGCATCAGACCCAGCATTTGAACACATTACTCTGTTGTAAATGCACTGTACAAAGGACCACAGCACACAGGAACTGCCAAAACATTGAAGAATGTGCATCTATTTCTTTCAATAATCTAGTTAAATCATTTTTCACGTGTCCCCATCTATATCCTCTCTCTCCCTCTGTCTTTGTATCTAGTCAAGAAATTTGCCAATTATTCTTTATGTCCCAACTCTCTAAACACCTTTTTTCGATTTATATCTATAGCTCTCTTCTTGATGTAATGTGATTATAATTGAGTAATGATCCTACAAAGACACGAGAGAGGAGCTAGCCAGAGTTAATTGGAAGGGGAGCCGAGCATGGAAGACCACGGAGCTATAATGGCAGGAATGTATGTTGGATAATTCGGAGGATATCAGAAATTCTCCCAAAAACAATGAAACATTCTCATGGGAGGCCAAGGCAGCCATGAGTGATAAGGCAGCGAACCAAAAGAGAAAACGTACAATCTGGTGAAGATGATTGGGAATCGAGAGAATTCATTGGCTCTGAAACTACATAAGGCTGGTATCACTGACACTACAGAGCTCTTTATCATGGTCAGGGAGAGAAACAGAGGGAAACACATTCACTTTAAACACAGAAGATGGTATTACTCAAGGAAAAAGATTCATATGGATTAAACAATTGAATAAAATCAGTTAAATGTTTTTACGGATTGTGCCAGATTGGAAACATGACCTCAGCAGAAAGAGAATATGAAAATGAAAGTGTTACCACATCAGAAACCAGAGTAGGTCACTGAGTACTGGGCTGATGGGTGAAAGGGTGTCGGTGTGAACGAGGGGACATACAGCAGAATTGCACTTCAGATATTGAAATTCAGCTCAAAACTCCGTATTCACTTTGTGCTGTAGAACACAGCAGCACGAGAAGCAGAATACCATTCAACCACCACCTGCAATATCTTACCCAGGGATAATCTCCTCAGTCTGCCATTACAATCAACACGATCTGTGTATCAGGAATGACTGTGGGTGAACATGTGAACCTAAAACTGCTTTTCGCATCAGACAGTCACGGAAGCTGGGCGGAAGTGAAGTCAGAGCGCAAAGCCCATCGGGAAGGTAAGTGATTGTTATTTAAGTGGAAGTGACTATGCCACAGTTGAAGAGGGTGAAGACATGACTGCCAAGCTGGTTCAGTGTGCTACGTGCTTGATGTGGGAGGTCAATGACTCTGGTGTGTCTGGCTCGTATAAGTGTGGAAAGTGTGCACGTTCAGCTACTGACAGAGCATATTGCAGCACGAATGAAAGAATTCGAGGGCTTTAGGCTCATCCGAGAAAACGAGATCTTTCTGGACAAGACCTTCAGCGAGGTTATTACACCAATCGTACCCGAAGAGAGCAGATGATGAGGAAGGCAGAGAGGAGACAGGTGCAAAAGACACTGGGGAAATACCTGTCAGGAACAAGTTGAGTCTTTTGGAAACAGTAGAGACAGATGACACTGCCAGTCCGTGAGGCGGCCAGGTCTGTCAATCAAAAGTTGGCGTCGAGACAGAGCGGAAGAGTCGGACATCGCACAGAGCTGTGTTAACTGGGGACTCCATAGTCAGAGGAACTGACTGGGTTTTTGTGGCAGCAGATGGGGTGTTGCCTTCTTGGTGCCAGGATTAAAGACATCACAGACGGAGTGCAGGAAATCCTCAAGGACGAAGGTGAAGAGCCAGAAGTGGTGGTAAATGTCGGCACAAATGATGTCAGGAAGAAGAGGAGGAAGATACTACAGCGGGACTTCGGAGAACTCGGAAGAAGGCTGAAAAGCAGGACGTCCAAGGTGGTTATCTCCGGTTTGCTTCCAGTTCCTCGGGCTGGTGAGGCCAGAAATTGAGAGATAATGGATTTGAACAAGTGGCTGGGGAACTGGTGCAGGAAGCAAGGATTTAAATTCTTGGATCACTGGGGTATGTTTTGTGATAAGCATAAATTCTACAAGAGAGACGGTTGGCACCTTAATAGGTTATGGATTAGCATTCTGGCAGGCAGGTTTGCTATTGCAACACAGCTACATTTAAAATAAGTAGGGGGGGGGGAGGGGACAAACTGGATGTTTAAGAAGGAAATTGGAGGGAAAATTTGAACAAGTGAAGTCATTAAAGACAACTGTATCAATGAGGCAGAAAACTCAGAAAGCGATCATGCTGTAAGGTTGAGTGAAATAGGAGTTGATGGGAAGGGTGAGGGCAGTAAAACATTAAAAATACTATATATGAATGCACCAAGCATTAGAAATAAGATCGTTGAGGTTGAGGCTCTTTTGGAAATTGGCAGATACGATATTGTGAGGATAACTGAGACATGGATTCAAGTGTGTTAGGTCTAAAGGTTGATAAGTCCACGGGGCACGATGGTCTTCATCGCAGGGTACTGAAGGAGTTGGCTCGAGAAAGCGTGGATGCGTGGTGATTATTTTCCAGAGTTCGATAGATTCGGGATCAGTTCCTGTGGATTTGAGGGTGGCTAATGTTATACCACTTTTTAAGAAAGGTGGGAGAGAGAAAGCAGGAAATTATAGAGCAGTTAGTCTGATCTCGGTGGTGGGAAAGATGCTGGAGTCTATTATAAAGGATCAAATTACGGCATATCTGGATAGTAGTAACAGGATAGGACAGAGTCAGCATGGATTTATGAAGGGGAAATCATGCTTGACTAGTCTTCTTGAATTTTTTGAGGATGCAACTCTGAAGATGGACGAGTGAGATCCAGTAGATGTAGTGTACCTGGACTTTCAGAAAGCTTTTGATAAAGTCCCACACAGGAGGTTAGTGAGCAAAATTAGGGCGCATTGTATTGGGGGCAAAGTACTAGATTGAATTGAAAATTGTTTGGCTGATAGGAAATAAAGCTGAAAATGTGTTGCTGGTTAAAGCACAGCAGGTTAGGCAGCATCCAAGGAACAGGAAATTCGACGTTTCGGGCCCAGAGCCCTTCATCAGGAATGAGGAGAATGTAGGGCTCTGATGAAGGGCTCTGGCCCGAGACGTCGAATTTCCTGTTCCTTGGATGCTGCCTAACCTGCTGTGCTTTAACCAGCAACACATTTTCAGCTCTGATCTCCAGCATCTACAGACCTCACTTTTTACTTACTGAAAGGAAATAAAGGATAGTGATAAACGGCTCCATTTCGGAATGACAGGCAGTGTCCAGTGGGGTACCACAGGGATCTGTGCTGGGACCGCAGCTTTTTACAATATATGTTAATGATATTAAAGATGGTATCAGCAATAACATTAGCAAATTTGCTGATGATACAAAGCTGGGTGGCAGGGTGAAATGCGATGAGGATGTTAAGAGATTACAGGGTGACCTGGACAAGTTAGGTGAGTGGGCAGATGCATGGCAGATGCAGTTTAATGTGGATAAATGTACGGTTATCCATTTTGGTGGCAAGAACAGGAAGGCAGATTCCTACCTAAATGGAATCAATTTAGGTAAAGGGTCAGTACAGAGAGATCTGGGTGTTCTTGTACACCAGTCAATGAAGACAAGCGTGCAGGTACCTCAGGTAGTGAAGAAGGCTAATAGCATGCTGGCCTTCAGAACAAGAGGAATTGAATATAGAATCAAACAGATTCTTCTGCAGCTGTACAGGGCCCTGGTGAGACCACACCTGGAGTACTCTGTGCAGTTCTGGTCTCCAAATTTGAGGAAAGTCATTCTGGCTATTGAGGGAGTGCACCGCAGGTTCACGAGGTCAATTCCTTGAATGGCGGGATTACCTTACACTGAAAGACTGAAGCGACTGGGCTTGTATACCCTTGAGTTTAGAAGACTGAGAGGGGATCTGATTGAGACATATAAGATTATGAAAGGATTGGATTCTCTGGCAGCGGGAAACATGTTTCCACTGATGGGTGAGTGCCGAACCAGAGGACACAGCTTAAAAATACGGGGTGGACCATTTAGGACAGAGATGAGGAGAAACTTCTTCACCCAGAGAATGGTGGTTGTGTGGAATGCTCTGCCCCAGAGGGCAGTGGAGGCCCAGTCTCTGGGTTCATTTAAGAAAGAGTTGGATAGAGCTCTCAAAGATAGTAGAATCAAGGGTTATGGAGATAAGGCAGGAAGAAGATTATAATTAGGAATGATCAGCCATGATCATATTGAATGGCTCGAAGGGCTGAATGGCCTACTCCTGCACCTATTGTCTGTTGTCGATTGAACCTACATAAGTCTGGCATCACTGACACTACAGAGCTCTTACTCATGGTCAGGGAGAAAAACAGAGGGAAACAAATTCACTTCAAATACAGACGTTAACATTGTGGAAGAGAAACGATTTTGATAATTACTTTAAATGGATTGTGTTAAAGTAACAAATTAGAGGCGTGACACCAGGGAGAGGCCCTCAGCAGAATGAGAAAATGAAAATGCAAGCGTTACCGCATCAGAAACCAGGTTAGGTCACTGAATACAGGGTTGATGGGTGAATGGGTCTCGGTGTGAACTGGGGGACAGTCAGTAGAATTGAATTGTAGATATTGTAACTCACACTGGGTTATCATTTGATTTTGTAGATCACAGCAGCAGCAGAAACAGAATTGTATTCAACGACAATCTGTAACATTTTCCCGACGATAATTCATCAGTCCACCATTACCATTGAGCCGATCCATGGTTCAGTGATGAGTGTGGGTGAACATGCCAGGGTCGGAATCACGTGAACCAAAACCTGTTGACAACCCATTAAAGCTTCTGCAATTAACTGGTTACATTCCGACCAGCAGAACTAATGTCTAATGGAGAGGGGAAATGATCCCAAGACTAACTGATGAGATCTAAGCTCTGTCGTCCTGCCAAATGCAAACATAAATGTGGATGGACTATTAAACAATTTACTGGAGCAGACTACTCCACAAATATTCTCATCCGAAATATCGGAACAGCTCTGTACGTCAGTGAAAAAAGTCAAGGATGTGGTGTCTGCACTATCCTCAGCCAGACATGTTGAGGGAATGATGATCCACCTTACACTCATCATGATTCCCACAGAATCACAGATGGTAGTGTTCAAACAATTCGATTTTCTGTCCGTGACGTGAAGAAACAGCTGAACACAAGAGATACGACAAAGGCAATGGGCACTGACCCGTTCCTGAAATAGGACTGAAGATTTGTGCTGCACAACAAGCCGTGTTCCTGGGGAATCCGTTTCATTCCAGCTCCAACTCTGACATCTCCCTGGCAATATAGAAAATTACTCAGCTATGTCCAGTCCGTGAATAGGAGAATAATTACAATCTGACCTTTTACCACACCCTCAGTCGAATCATGACAGTCAAATTGGTGGGAATACTTTTTCATAGAGCTGTCAAGTAGCACCGAAGTAATCAGGTCAGTGTGGTTTTGGTTAGGTCCCCATGTGGAGATGGTGCTGTAGTGGACATATCATTGGATTACAAATCCAGACTAGGCCAATGCTTTGGCAGCTGGTGGAAGTTAAAAATAATTAATAAAATATCGAGACCGAAAATCTGGTGTCAGTAATAGTGATCTTGTGTCCAATGTTGATTGTTAACATCAATCTCCTACACCAATGTACTTTCAGGAAGTCAATCTCCCGTGCTTTCTTGGTCAGGCCGAAAACACATGGTCTCTGAATCGGCCAAGTGAGACACTCATTCGTATCAAACTACTCTGAGGTCTTAAAGGATAAAACGTGACAGAACATCCGGCATCAGCCTCGTTAAAGGAAAGGGAATGGGAAACACAGTCCTGTTGACCCTGCATAGACATCCTTCCTAACATCTGAGAGCTTGTGACAACATTTAGATTTGGTTAGATTACTTACAGTGTGGAAACAGGCCCTTCGAACCAACAAGTCCACACCGACCCGCCGAATCGCACCCACCCAGACCCATTCACCTGCACCTAACCCTACGGGCAATTTAGCGTGGCCTATTCACCTAACCTGCACATTTTTGGGCTGTGGCAGGAAACCGGCAGAAAACCACGCAGACACGGAGAGAATGTGCAAACTCCACACAGTCAGTCGCATGTTTCGGGAATGGAACCCGGGTCACTGGCGCTGTGAGACAGTAGTGCTAATCACTGTGCCGCCACGGCTTTTGCACAGAGCTTTCCCACAGATTGCACAGACACATCGGGAGAGGAGGAGGTCATTCAGCACATTGAGCTTTCCCCATGTCATTTCATGGACAAACATCTCCTCAATGCAGTTTTCCCCACACAGTGTTCATATCTCAAAATATGTTTAAACATTATGAAATATAGTGCCTTCGGCCCATCAATATATAGGGAGTTCTCTGACATAAAGTACGATTTGACTGCAATGTGATCCGTGAACCGTTTTCTATAAAGTGAACTATCATCCTTGCTTCAAAGCTGTCACACCCTGTCAGAGGTTTATATATCTCACTGAACTCTCCACACCTTTTCCTCAAGCCCAGTCACCCCAAACTCTGCTCCCACAACTAACCTGTCATCCCAGAGATCAGTCTGGTCATTCTTCACTGCACTCCCTCAATGGCAGGGTTGCCCTTTATGAGGTAAGATACCAAAACTGCACACAACAGTGCACAATGTTAGAGATGGGGTCTCACCAAGGCCCTGTACAGTTGCGTAAATGACCCTTACTTCTGTATTCTAAATCCCCCTGAAATGAAGGTGAATAAATCATTTATCTTCCTACTTGTTTTCTGCTCCTGCAATATTGCTTTCAGTGACTGGTGTACAGGGGGATCCAGATTCTGATCTATGTTGCAGCTCCCACATGCTGGGTGTATGTAGACTGTATACAGCGTGCCAATGCAATTCCCAGTATTGATTTCCGTGTTTAGAACTCACTGCCCGACATGGACTCAGAAGACTGCGCAGAAATAAACAAAAATGCAGCTTAAGTTCATTTACACATCAACATTTTTCAACCAATCCCTTTTCAAATGATAGGCTGAAATTCAATTGATCCTATCAAAGTACACAACCTCTCATCTCTACCATTGCTCTCCATCAGTCAGGTAATTGCCTAGTCACTACACTTGTCTCAATCACCTTGGAGCCCTTTTTTTTACATCCTCCCCATCTAACCACAAGCTGATATCATTTAGTGTTGTCAGCAGACTTGGGAATATTGCAATTGAGCCCCTCAACCAAAGATGTGATGTGTATTGGGAATAGCTGGATGCCAAATCTCGATCCTTGTTATATCCACCAAGCCTTCCATTCAAAAAACATGGTTTTATTCCTACTCAATGTTTCCTGCCAGCTCTCCCATTCTAAAACATTGACAATATATTAGCCCCAGTCCAACAGTTTTCGAATTTGCACAAAAGGCTTGGGGCTTTATCAGAAATCTTTCTGAGATTCCAGTCGTATTGCGTTGATACCTTCTCCATAATTTTGCGAACAACCACTTTCTCAAATATGATTGCTATTTCATAAACTTCTGTTGACTTTGTCTATGCCCATCAATTTCAGTCCAATATTTTCTCTAAAACGTTTTAGTTAATAATTTCATTCTATTCCCTTTTTCTCACCAGACTAAAGTTCGCCAGTATTGCGAGGAAGTTTTATTTTTGTTTTTTTTTCTTCTTCTGTGAAGGCATAACTGAAGTATTTGCTCCAATGAGGATGTGCTATTTGCCTGTCCTCAGTTATCTGGTATCAGACTGGAAGGAAGATGCACCTTTTTCTCTTAATTTCGCCACTGATGTATTTTCAGAAGATATTACAAGTTCACTCATACACACTTTGATTAGATATTCTTCAGAAACCCTTCAATTCCTATCTTAAGCTACCGAATGATTGACCTTTCACAGCCATACAATCGCAGAAGCACAGACTCTGTACCATCATATTTACAGCACGGTCTACATTAGCCCCTCTTTCCAACAAAAAACCCGTCACTATGAATCTTATGACATTTCAGCTGCACAATCATGTATTTTCTAATGGCTTTGAGGTTACCATAACAATTCCCCTCTCACGAAGTGCATCCCAAACCCCAACTTACCTTGGATGAAAAACAGTCGTCAAATCCTCAGTAAGCCTCAAACCCTTTACTTTAAAAGTGTGTCCCTTTGACTAAAAGGACTAGCTGCTGTCTATCCACCCCGAACATGTCCATCGTAATCTTATCCTCCTGAGTCACGTCCCCCTCAGCCTTCTCTGCTCCAAACTAAACAACCCGAGCTTATCCTGCCTCTCTCCTTATCTGATATACTCCATCCAAGGGAACATCCTGGTGAATCTCCTCAGCAACCCCTCCAGTGCAATCTCATCCTTGTTGTAATGTAGCTTCCAGAACGACACACAGCATTCCATCTTGGCCTAACGAAAGTTCCACATATCTCTTATAATCTATGCTTCGATGTGTGAAGGCTCCCGAACGCTTTCTCAAATTGTGTGTTACGCTGTCCAACCACATTTATTGATATGTGGAGAAAAACCCTCTGAGCTTCCTCGTGTGCTGCCATTCATTGAGCCCAACCCTGCCTGGTTCCTTCTTCCAAAGCGCATGACCTCATATTTATCAGGCTTATATTCCATCTGTCATTGATGAGACCATCTGACCATTCCATCTGTATCTTCCTGTAACATAAGGCCTTCCTCCTCAGTGCCAATTACCCAGCCAATCTTTGTATCAAACACAAACTTACTTATGACACACCCCCCCCCCCCCCATCATCCCTCGTCCATATTCACAGCTACATCCTTAATGATAAAGTTTAAAATCAGGAAACATCAGTTTATAGTCCAACAGTTTTATTTGGAGGCACGAGATTTTGAAGCGCTGCATCTTCATCAGGTGGTTGTGCACTTTGATGAAGCACTTCGAAAGCTAGTCCCACCGAAAAAATCTTTTGGAGTATAACTTGGTGTTATGCAATTTTTAGCTTTGTCCACCCCAGTCCAATACCAACACCTCCGAATCACAAATGTTAAGAGACACAGCACTGATCCCCTTGGTCCACCATTAGACACTAGCCTCCAATTGCACAAACAGCCTTCTACCACCTCCGTCTGTCTCCTACCACTAACGTTGATTTGGATGCAACTTGGCAAGTCACTATTGAGCCTTACCTGTTCCCTGATTATTCTGTTCCGCTGGACACACTTGGAGAATATCTGGAGATTCTCCCTAATCATGCCTGCCCGTAGGTTTCCATGCCCCTGTGTTAGTTAGTCCCCTTGAAGTGAAGAATTTCCATCTTATTGCAGTCTTAACTGGCCTGTCACAGATCCTGCCATTATTTGCCTTGAATGTGGAATAGACAGCGAGGGAAGCGTTCTGTTAATTGCCAACTTGTCATATGATTTGTGAATTTTCTAAATTTCACTGTGACCTGCCTCTCATTCTTTGAAACTATCGAGAACACAGGCCGAGTTTCCACATCAGGCAATCTCACCATCTGAGGGATTAATCTGGAGAATGTCCATTGCACTTCCTCTGTGGTCAGTATATTCTTTCTGAGATTCGATCACCAAAAAGTACATAATACTCCGGGTACAGTCCTATCAACACGCTGTGAAACTGCTTCAACATATCTTTATATCAATGTTCTGACTCTCTTAAATGAAGGCGAACCAAACTTTAACTTTCCACTTACATGTATTCCTCCAAATACCCTTCACATTCATTGCATTTACGAACTTACTGACATCTTCTAGAAACACCAGTATATGCCACGTCTACTGTTTCCCCATTATCTATGCTGTAAGAAACAACTTCAAACAATTCCGAAGTTTATCAAGTATGATTTCTCTATCAGAAATGCTTGCTGATTCTCTGCATTATTGCTGTTAAATTCTAAATAACAAAATGTCATTCTGTGCAATAGATTCCAACAGTTTCACTACAACTCTCAAGTTAACTGATCTGCAATTCTCCACACTATGTCTTTTTCCCTTTATCTGTTTGGATCACTTTCATTCATCTATAGTGCTTGTTTCACATTTATCCACAATAGTTTCTGGTCTCTGCAGAATGTGCTGACAAATAAAACACCGTCATCGACAGTGCAATTAAGAAATTCGTGATTTATTTCCGACATTTTGATAGGAAGTACATCTGTTTCGTCAGACTTAGCAATGCTCAATCCAGCTCCATGTTCAAGTACTACCTTGTTACTGATATAAAATGACGTTATGTCTTTTGCTCCAGGAGTCCGATATGATCACTTGGTATTACTGGGGGATTTTCTGGATCTTCCTCCATGAAGACAGATGCAATGTAACGAATTGTTTTCTTGGCCTTTTCCCTGTTCTCCACAATGACCTCTCCTTTCCCGATTACAAATTTCCACATTTGACCTTGCTTTTATTTTGTTTCCTTTGAAATATAGATGCAGATTAATGCCGTCTTTATGTTGCAGTTTGTTAGCATGTATGTTCTCTTTTTGATTTCCTTTTCAGTTTCATGACCTTCCATTGTTGGATCGTTAATTTCTGAGAATTCTCAGGTTTCCACAATATCTGAAATTCTTCTGAAGTCACTTCCTCTGATTAACATATTTTCTAATTTGTTACTTTAACCATCATTGAGTCACTTTCTCACTCTTTGGTGTTCGTACCTGAAATAAATAGACTTATGTTTCAGACTTTGCAGTATTTCTAAAAACTCCTGGTCCTGGCCAGATCAATTCAGGAACACCACAGGAGGATAGGAGGATAGAGTAGAAATTGCGGGAGCACTGCTTGTCTCTTTTCTATCACCGCTGGCCAACGAGTGAGGTCCTGGACAATTGGAATGTAGCGAATGCTGAGCCCGTATTCAAGAAATGCTACAAAGATAAATTTGGGAACTTAAAGTCCAGTAATCCTAAAAGCTAGTGGGTAGGTTACTTTGAAGATTCGGAGAGATTGGATATACATGCATTTAGAAAGACAGGGTGTGGTGTGGAGTAAGATTGGAATGGTGCTGGAAAAGCAGAGCTGGCCAGGTAGCCTTCGAGGAACAGGCAAATCGATGTTTCGGGCAAAAGCCCTTCATCTAATTCAGCACTGGAGTTTATGCAAGGGAGATCATGGCTCACAATTTTGCTGAAGTTCTTTGCTCAAGTGACCAGCAACATTGAGGAAGTCCGGGTGGTATACGTAGTTTGGATGAACTCCAGTCAGGCATTCAAAAAGGTTCCACATGGTCCGCCACTCTGGAAGGTTAGATCACACGGAATTGAGGGGGAGGTGGCAAATTAGGTACAAAATTGCCTTGATGGTAGGAAGCAGAGAGTAATAGTGGAAACATGCTGGTAAGACTGGAGGCCTGTGAATACTGGAATGCCTCAGGGGTTGATGCTGGGAAATCATATATCTATGATTTACGTGAGAATCTACAGGCAGGATTTGTAAGTTTGAAGAAAGCACTAAATCAAGCGGCATCATGGAGAGTGAGTAAGGTTATCAGAAATTTCAGGAATTACAGCAGAGAAATGGCAAATGGATTTTAATATAGATCAATGCAAGTTCTTGCATTTTAGAAAGCCAAATCAAGTTTGGAGTTTCATGGTGAATGGTTGGGTCCTAAGGACTGTAGTGTGACAGAGGGACCTTGGAATTCAGGTGCATGGTTCTCTGAAAGTTGATTCAGCGGTAGACAGTGAAGAAAGATTTTGCACACTGGCCTTAATCTGTTTATTTCCTTGTAAATATTTTCTGCACTCTTTCCACTTTAATAACGTCCTTCCTATAGCAAAGTGAGAAAAAAAACTGAACATAACGCTACCAATATGGCCTCACCAGCATCCTGTATAGAAATTCGGGAGTTATGTTGCAGTTATACAGGATGCTGGTGAGGCCATATTGGTAGCGTTATGTTCAGTTTTGTTCACTTTGCTATAGGAAGGATGGTATTAAACTGGAAAGACTGCAGAAAATATTTGCAAGGATGTTGCCAAGGTCTCAATGGTCTGAGTTATAGAAAGAGGTTGGACAAGCTGGGACTTTTTACTTTTGTGTGCAAGAGACTGAGGGAGGATCATATTGAAATTTATAAAAACATGTCAGGCATGGGGGTTTGACAAGAGAGCATCAGTTTAAGGTCAGAGGGGACACAATAAAAGGGAACCTGAGGAACAACTTTTTAACACTGGGGCTGTTACGCATATGGAATGAGAAGTGGTTGAGGCGGATACATTAACAAAATTTAAAAGGCATTCGAACAAACACACGGATAGGAAAGGATTGGAAGGATACGGGGCAATGGCAGGGAAATGGGGTTAGCGTGGATGGACACTTTGGTCAGAATGGACCAGTTTGGGCTGATGGGACGGTCTCAGTGCTGTCGGACTCTATGACTCTAACAACCATTGCTTGTTGCCCCCTGAATGTTATATTGTACTTTGCAAATTCACTGAAGATATCTTGAAACTCTAGTCTCCAGTCTTCCACGATGTTTGACTAGAATTCTATAACGTATTCAGACACCGTGTAAAATGCATCTTATAAATGCCATTATTCCTGAAAAGCTGCTTCAAACCAAGGTTAATATATCGTCCTTCTGACCACACAACACCAAATCCAAAATAACCGGCTCTCTAGTTTGCTTCACAACATACTATTCAACCTACCTCATATACACTTACGGAACTTATTTTTTCACTGCTTCAGCTGTCATAGTTAATACAGTCTAGATACAACTTGAAACCATCCAATAAGACTGCGGTGTCCTAAATAGTTGCCTATCTAATTTCCAGAGCATATGATGTTTCGACTTTCTGCTACCGTTTTGGTTTCGATATATAACACACCAACATGTGCTTCTCCTTGCTATCTGTAAGCTCTACCTGAACTGATTGAGGGACAGGTCTGTGTCATAATTCGTGACCGACTTGGACAAGACATTCGGGTAGGCTCACCTCGAAGCTGAGATGATCTGAAGAAACATCCCACAATACTGGGCAAGCAACAATATCCTCCTCGCTCTATTAGGATAAGAGTTACCATATACTCTCTGCTCCCTCCCACTCACTGTATATCTGCTACAGCACCTAACCCCGAACAAGGTTCACGCTCTGTCTCCAAAAAAGGCTCAGGCACTACCACTCTCACTATTGAATTCAGCAACTAATCATACTATATGGAGTCAACACTGTCGACTACTCATTCCAGACACCTCACAACTCCCTCCACCTACACCAGCACATATCGCCAGGTCACCCATTCCCACTCTCCCTCCATCCCTTTCTCCCATTCCAGGAGAAACAGCCTGAATAGGATAGAAAGGGCCAAGCCGGGTAATAGAGTGCCCGATATGCTTTCCTTCACTCTCCTCCCCACGTCATGTCTTCAAATTATAAAGCGGGAACACTTTTTTTGCGATTGGAAGGAATTGTGTACAACAAGAGCAATGACGCACCTGCATAAAATCCATAATCAGGTTTTCCAGAGAATGTTCCAGGAGATAGCACATGGTCCAGTTTGGTATTCAGTTGACATTATTGTATGTTCCAACACAGAGACGGAGAAAACTGTTCCCTGTCTGAGAAGAAGCAGCCAATTGATCTCTCTCTCTTACTTTGTTCCGCCAGATAGCAAAGTGTGAGACCATAAAATCCTCGCGTCATCTTTACTACTTCTGAAGGATTCCTGGTGAGGATTCATTGGAATCTCTCCGCTGCCTGAAAAGAAGTGAATTCAGCCAAATTCCACTCTTCCAGAAAGAAATCCCACTACCAGTAGCTTGTGTGAGAAGAATAACTTCAAGTGCAGAATAATATTTGGGCCACTCTATCATTTTACCATTTGTTTTGAGTGCAAATTTCTGTGTCTCACATTTTTCTAGAAAATGGCCTGGTCTGAGACCTAAATTATTGGCACAGCACTCAACTGGCAGCAATAAGATAGGTGTACCCAGTGGAGGAGTGGGACTGGACAAGAACATAATGATCCTCCAACATTTGTTGGAACACAAATGAGAAATTTTCAAAGGGCTGTTCAAGTGGAAATTCCCTTCCCCAGAGGACTGTGTGACTGGATGTTCGCATTTATTCAAAGTTGTTTTTGTTATGTAGTAAAATGGTATACAGAGGGAAACGTGCTCCTGTGACCAAAAGCACATGGAGCGGTGACAAAGTATCTAATATCCCAGTCCTGCTGCTCAGTCTTGTGTTGCTATGTTCTATTTAACCCCTACAACTCCTACAAGGAGCAGATGGAGGCCACTTGCTCCAAACACCTGGTCAACAGTAACACAGAATCTCATCAGTCCCTCAAGACTGTCACACATGGTTTGGTGTCTGTTGGAAAATGTTATCTGGTTCGAAAGACGCCTCTGATCTCTTTACAGAGTGTTTCCTCTCTGCAACTTGTAGTTCATTTGTCGGTGATATCATAGACCCAGATTCACCGTGAATACAGTCCCCATACCTCAACCAGAGGTGACTCACGAAATACTTTACTCTCACTGATTGCAACGTTCGATAAAAGAACATTCAGGAAAATTACAGCCATTAACTTTGCAATTACTGGATATGAGGACAAAATGAAGAGGATCAGGTAATTCGGATGATCAAGCCATTGCATGACATTATGGCTGATATACTGTTGACAGTAACTCCTCTTTAATGCCCAATTCTTCACCCCTTAGTTCTCTGACAGATCAAAAATCCATCTACCTCCTCTTTAAATGCTTTAAGTGATATAGATCCCCGAACTTTCTAGCCCACATAATTCCTGACAGTGATTACCTCCTGTGAGAGGAAAGCTCTCCCTACACATACACCGTCACCTATTGATATGAACAAGAGGCGAATACGGGCTTAGGAAAGAGTGAATGGCTTTGATATCAAAGCAGTATTTGACTGAGGATGGCATCGGGTCCACCTACTTATTTGAGCTAAATGTGGATCAGGTGTAACCTTCTCACTGGACGAGGTCTTTTAGAACACAAATAAAGAGATTTGGCGTCAGTCGCCAACAATCCTCTCAGTCCCAGGACATCTCTACAAAAGGTCTTCTGGTTAGCCTCCTCAGCACAACTATCTTCAGCTGCTCCATCAATGTATTTTCCTAGCATAAGATCTGAAGTAGGTATGATGACTGAAGATCACAGAATGTTCAGAACATTTCGTCCCCCATCAGCTCCTGAACCATTCTGTGTCCATGTGCAGCAACACCCGGACAGCATACCGGTTTGTGCTTATAAAGTGTCAGTAACATTTATGTAACAGCATGGCCCGACACTGCACATTCCCACAGTTAAAAGAGGAGCTCATTCAGCATCTCAAGCTGGTTGCATACGGGTATGAGCTAGCATTCAGAAACAGGAAGAGTGACGTACTTTCATTCCTCCTGCCTGTTATGCTGGAAGAAGAGTGGTCTGTTCAGTGCATCGAGCTGTTAAACAGGTGCAGACAGAGCCCAATCAAGCCCTTAAACATGTTCGATGAGACCAGGAGGAGGATATTCATCCCCACGAGACAGTTGTACAGGAAAAAGAGGGGGTCACTGATATTCTAACATTACAAACAAATGAAACTCTGACTGCACTGACAGAGGACTCCATGATGTTAATCATAATTCCCTTGTTTGTAGAACGTGTGCTGCTTTAATATAGTTTGCTGGCATTGAGGAAGGAAGCCAAATCATTTGTGCCAAGTCTCAAGGATGCACTTTCCATCACCGAGAAGACACACCCATGTTCTCCATGGAGGTCAGAATCTGGTGGGAATAGTTCACTGTTTTAGTATGAAGGTATCGTGGCTGATGTAGGGATTGTGGATAACGAGACTTTCAGTGCAGGACCCATGCACGAAATGTACTGTATTAATGTGGGGAGAGTTTATTCAAAGACTGGCGCTCTGTCTCTCTCATGCGACATAGGGATTGGGTGTGGAGTGAGGGGAATATTCTCAGAGGCTTTTAAACTGTCTACAATCATGCAACCCGAGTAAAAAAGAAGCCATGGAATTTTTCACTGGATCAATGTCTACTTAGAACATCGTGAGTGACTGTCCGTCCCCCCAAGTTTCAATGCAATCGCCTCTCATTCTCTCACAACGCCAGAGATTAATCTTCACTGTCTCCTCATGGTACCATAATCCCATGGATTAGTCTGGTGAAACTTAATTGCACTCTCTCTCTGTGGCAAGGAGATCATTCCTTATAAAGGGGAGAAAGTCTGTCCACAGTGTCCCAAACACTGCCTCAACAACACTCTCAGCGATGTTCACAATAACTCTTTTTCCTTTTAGACATCTCCACTTCTTTCCTGTGACGTAGTTAGACTTTCCTTCTCTCTACGATGCTGGAAAGAGTTAACCCTTTTATAAATAATGTGTTTTTGCTGCTATCGGGATTATGGATAACATGACGTTCATTGTAGGATCAGGCACCAATTGAACTGTATTATAGTTGGGAGAGTTCATTCAAAAGCCTGAACCTCTCTCTCTCTCTCTCTCTCTCTCTCTCTCTCTCTCTCTCTGTCTCTCTCTCTCTCTCTGTCTCTCTCTCTCTCTCTGTCTCTCTCTCTCTCTCTCTCTCTCTCTCTCTCTCTCTCTCTCTATATATATATATATATATATCCCCCGCCCCCTCTTTCTCAACTATTTCTCTCTCTGTCTCAGTTGAAATAGGGAATGGGGGTGGTTGGGTGAAAGGTTCTCAGAGGCTCTTAAATTATCGAGAATCATGTAACATGAGTGAAAAAAACCATGGAACGTATTGCCTATCAGTGTCTGTTTAGAACATCATGAGTGATTGTCCATGTTCAATGTTCAATGCAATCACCTCTTATTCTCTCACTGAGCTTCACTCACTGCTCATAGTGCCATCATCCCAGGCATTAGTCTGGTGAAACGTGAGAGAAAGTCTATCCACAGTACCTCAAATAGTGCCTCAACGACATTCTTAGGGATTTTCAAAAAACATCCTTTCGCTCACTTAGACATCGCCATTTCTTTCCTGTGCCACAAAAAGCCATTTCTTCGCTATGCACTACGACAGACATGGAATTTATAAATCCCTTAGATCTGTACATCAACATCAATAAAGCCAGCACCAGAGATGCCTATGAAGATGTGCATCACTCTCGGGGAGAATTTTAATGAGATTGAATGCACCTAAAATAGAGGATGATCACATACCTGAATGGAAATGAGATGTAGCAATGCAGAAAACAGGCAGAGAAAGGGAGCTATCTTTTCCTTTGTTCTTCTCTCACAGGATATATGAAGCCCTGGCCAGGGCAGCATGCTATGCAGACCTTGAACTGAGTGGCTGGTTCAGCTGTTCCACATTCAGAGTAAAACACATTGCTGTGGGTTTGTAGTGTCACAACACAGCATAAATCGTCCTGCTTAATTAAAACCAGCATCAGAGGAAAAGATTTATCGCATGCAGTCATCTGTGATAATTCTAGAGTCCAAATCTCTTTAAAGTAAAAATTAACAACTTTGTTTCTTAAATTACAACAGAGAATAATAAACGAACGACTATTTACAACTTCTTCCTCTAACCTGTCTTAGACCTTCCCCCTCCACAATACTACTCCGATTAGACTCCTAATTAAGATTTAAGAAACAAAGTTTCTTATCTCAAAACCAGGAAGCTTTCGGTTCTTCTCCATATCCCTATCTTATTTTCTTCTTGGGGACTCTGCTTCACCAGTTACTAATCAATAAAGACACCTACAGGAGAGCTATTTTTCAGGCAGTCTTTGCAGGCAGATAGCTTGGCGGTTCTCCTCTCAACTGTTCAATTTTCCATGGTCTTGTACCGCCAAACTATTGGATTGTATCATTGGCTGTTCAGATTGTCAATATAATAAATTGAAACTTGGTTTGAAGGTGGGTATTTTGGGGTATAATTTAAAATGTTTTGCTGAATTTGTTTCGAGATAATGAGCTAATTGGGTTGTTCGACCAAATGTTTCATTACATCTATTTTTCAGAACTCTTGCTGCTGTTAGGTAGTTATTGTTGGTTTTTAATTCCCTCCAAGTTACAGTACACCCATGTGTTTATCACAGAAGTCACACGGAAACCTGACGAGGGAAGCATGACACATTGACTTCCCTAAAGTACTTGAGGCAAGAGATGGGTTATTATAACAAATGATAATGATTGCTTTTAAGTTCTACCAATTTCCTTCATGAGATATCAACAGACTATCATTCTGTGGTTCTATATAGTGAATCAATGGCTTGACCACCATAAACTTGTTCAAAGAACATGTTATACATCCTCAAGAGCAATTATTTAGTGAAGGACATGTGGTTAGAAGGAAGTTTAAACTGTTGCATCCGGATCATACAAAGGCACAAATAATGGTGTATTCAGAAGTTACACTGAGACTGAGGAAGAGACTGGAATATCATGATGGTGGTAATGGAAAGGATTGGTGAGTGGGGAGGGCATGGAGATGTAAATCTGTGAAGGATAAAATGGATTATGGAGTTTGAGAACATTCTGGTTCCTTCTCACATATCAATGAGTAATTTATAAATAATAGTTTGTTAGTTATAATTTATAAGGAAATGAATTTTGGTTTGGTACTGAAGACATTGACTTGCACTTTCCAAAATGTATGTATCAACCTGGTTTAGTAGACAAATATAAATACTTACCAGGAACACCAACTATCGCGAGGATGGAATAGTAACCACCTTGAATAATCCAAAGGATATCCTGGTTCAGATATGCCAATGGTATCCAAGGCCGAGAAAGCCAATCAAGACCCTGTCCATTGATTGGACATTCCAGACTAATGTTCTCAGATTCTGATCCATTGTTGGAACATTCCAATCCATGGTCCCCAGATTATGAACCATTATTTTAACGTTCCTGTCTAATGTTCTTAGATTCTGATCTCCCCACCCCCCCCCCCAACCGAGCTGCTGATCCGTGTTAGTCCTGTAAGTGATGTTGCTAATTAAACTGTGGGATTACACATTGAATAGAGCCCACTTGTCTTTCAACGATGACAACTCTCTTCTGTGATAATTAGGATTCACGGAGATGGTCATTAATCACAATCGCTGAACAAATAGCTCCATTTAACCCCTTTGATTCAATATTGATTTTATTAAAATTCAAAATAACGTTTAAAATTTACTCATTTAGCTTGGGATATGTAGGGGTTGCTGAGGTAATGAATATTAGAGGTGGTAGATTGAATGCATGTAATCATTCAACCTGCCTTGGATATGGGAGTAATGTCAAAGGATTGTCAGTTATTACAGACAAATGGCATGGATATGTTAACAGAGAATATGATGTGACACACAATTCAGATGGTTAGTCGAGGATTAGAGAGTCAGGTGAGGGTCATGCTGTTAATGTTGTCGATGTCAGTAAACTGTGATTAAGTACCATGCATTGGCTTTCAATTTCAGTACGATTATGTCATTGGGGACATGGCTGCAGAGACTGGAGGGCGGCAACATGATATTTCCCAGTCATCAGTATTGGGATGTTACTCTTTATGAATCATAAGAAGATCAAATTCCAGGATACATATCCAATGAGGAATGAGGAGAGCCAATATTAACCATACGACCAGAAGACATTGGAGCAGAAATTTGGCCTTTCAGCCCATTGAGCCTTTCAGCCATTCAATGATGGCTGTTAAGCTTCTCAACCCCTTTCTTCCGCGTTCTATCTGTAACCCTTCATCTCTTTTACAATCAAGAACCTATCTGTCTTACTCTTAAATATACTCAATGACCTGGCATCAACAGCCTTCTGTAGCAGTGAATTCCCTAGAATCACCACTCTCTGGCTGAAGAGGTTCGTCTTTATCTGTGTTTGAAAAGGTCTTCTCTTTACTCTGTTCCCTTGGTCCTAGTCTCACCTCTATTGAAAACATCTTCCCAACATCCACCCTGTCCAGGTCATTGAATATTATGTAAGTTTTAATTAGACCTCCTAACATCCTTCTTTACACTATCGAATATAATCTCAGCGCCCTCAGATGTTCTTCATATGTTAAGCTTTTCATTCCTGGGACCACTTTCGTGAATCTTATCAGAAAATGCTCCCGGCCAGTACATCCTCCCTGAGATATGTGACCCAAAACTGTGTACAATAATCCAAATGTAGCATGGCCAAAATCTTATAGAGCTTCAGATGTACATCCCTGCATTTATATTCAAGGCTTCTTGAAATAAATGGAATGACTTTGTTTACCTTCCCAACTGCTGACAACCTGCAGGTTTACCTTTCAAGATTCTTGAACTAGCAAGCCCACCCCCAAACTTCTTAACTTGCTCGCTATTTAGAAAATAGTCCATGCCTTTATTTCTCCTAGCAAACTGCATGACCTCACACTTACCCACGTTATACTCCACCTGCCATTTCCTTGCTCAGTCCCCTACCCTGTGCAAATCCTTCAGCAGGAGAAAGTGAGGACCGCAGGTGCTGGAGATCAGAGTCAAAAAGTGTGGTGCGAGAAAAGCACAGCCAGTCATGCGGACTCTGAGGATTACGACATTCAACGTTTCAGTCATAAAACCTTTATCAGTAATGAAGTGGGTGGGCGGAAAGGGCTTGAGAGATGAATGAAAGGGACTGAGAGGAAGGTAGTTTGGAAAGTGGTGGCTAAATGAAGATGAAAGGTGAGAGTGGAAAGTGGAGTGGATAGATGGGAAGGAAGATAGACAGGTAGGGCAGTTCAACAGGCTATGCTCAATTGGAGGGTTAGATCTGGGATAAGGTGGAGGGAGGGAGATGAGGAAACTGGTGGCATTGCGCTAGATACCGTGTGGTTGAAGGGTCAAGGTGGAAGACGATGCTCTCTTCCTCCAGACGTCTGGTGGCTAGAATGTGGCAGTGAAGGAGGCCAAGAACTTGCATGTCCTTGAAGGAGTGGTAGGAGGAGGCGAAGTATTCGGCCACAGGGACGTGGGATTGTTGAGTCTGTGACGGAGACTGTTCCCTGAACCTTTTTGCAAGTTGAGGTCCTGTCTCCCCAATGGAGAGGAGACCAAGAGCAATGGACAGAGTAGATGAGGTGTTTGGATTCACAGAATATTCTCTGCCTAATGTAGAAGGATCCTTTGGGGCCTTGAATGGAGGTGAGGAGGAAGTTGTTGGCACAGGTTTCAGACATTTTGCATTGGCAAGGGAAGGTGCCTGGAGTGGAAAGTGGCTTGTTGCGGTGTGTGGGGGGCGGGGGCGGACGCGTGTACTGAACGAGGGATTCATGAATGGAATGGTCTCTGCAGAATGCTGGTGGGGAGGGAAGAATATCTCTGGTGGTGTGGTCTGACTGATGGTGGCAGAAATGGTGGAGGATGATGCGTTGTATTGTCTGGAAGGTGAGGATCAGAGGAGTGCTAGAGTGTCCTACTGCACCCTCCTGCAGCCGAACCACCTCTTCGATGCTACCTATCCCTCTATATCATCTTTGCACTGTTTGAAACTTATTCAGAATGTTCTCAGTGCCTTCATGTAGACCATTAATGCACAAAGCGAATTTTGTGATCCCAACACTGAGTCTTGGGGAATACAACGTGTCACTGGATGCCATCCTGAGAAGGACACTTTTATCCCCACTCTCTGCTTTCTGTCAGACAGCCATGCATCTATCCAAGCTCGCACCTTGCCTGTAACACCAGGGGCCCTAATCTCTTTCAATAGCCTCCTGCCTGGCACCTTATCAAAGGATTTTAGAGAAGCCGGTGGATAACATCTCCTGGTTCTCCTTGGCCAAACCTGATCTTTACTCCCTCAAAGTATTCCAGCAGGTTTGTCAGGTATGACATCCCACTGATGAAACAATGCTGACTTTGCACTATTTTACTAAATTCTTCCAAGTATTCAGAAATCCCACCCTCCACGATGGATTCCAGGATGTTACCTACAACCAAGGTTAGGCTAATCAGTCTGTAATTTTCCATCTTCTGCCTAACTCCCGTATTAAATGGAGTGTTACATTACCAGTTTTTAAGCCTTTCCTGATTTTAGTCATTCCTGCAAGATTACCACTTTCACTTTCACTACCTCTTCAGCTATCTCCCTTACAATGCTGGGGAGTAGTCCATATGGTTCAGGTGATTTATCCAAATTCAAGCCATTCAGTTTTCCAGCATGTTCTCCTTGGTGATGACCACTATACCAGCTCTGCCCTCTCACTCTCTTCAATTTTAGGGAAATCACTCGTGTCTTCCACCATGAAAATTGAAGCAAAGTTCCTCATTCATTTCTTTCTTTTCCACTACTGTCTCTCCAGCATCATTTTCCAGTGGTCCATATTCACTTCTGCCTCACTTTTGCACTTTATCTATCTAAAGAACCTCTTACAGTCTCCTTTCTATTATTCGTTAGCTTACCTTCATATCCAAACTTCTCTGTCTTTTTTTTTGTCCCCGTTAGTCTTTGTAAGTTTCCCAATTCTCTAGTTCCCCACTGCCCCTCACTGCATTATACACTTGCTCTTTTGCTTGTATGCAATCCCTGACTTCCGTCGTCAGCCCTGGCTGCCTCATCCTCCCTGAACCATGCCTCTATTCCTCGGCATGAATCCCTGCTGTGACTCCTGAATTAATCTTGGAATCTGCTGCTATTGCTGTTCCCATGACTTTCATGCTTGACCCCTCTCCCAGTCAATTCTACCCAGCTTCTCCCTTATGCCTCTGTAGTTGCCTTTATTCAGCTGAAATACTGTTACCTCTGATTCTATCTTCTCTTTCTCTCAAATTGCAGAATAAATTCAATCATGTTCTGATTACTGCTTCCGAAGTTTACCTTCCCCCTAATCTCCATTACGAATCCTGCGTCATTCAATGCAGTATCATCTGTTCCCGAGTGGGCTCCACCAGAAGTTTCTCCAAAAGCCATCTCATAAACATTCCTAAAATTCCTTTTCTTGTGAACCACTACAAATCTAATGTTACCAGTGCCCCCGCATACTGAAATCACCCATGAGTACTGTACTTTGCCGTTCCTTCACATCTTTTCTATCTCCTGGTCTACCTTGTGCCCCAGGTCCTGACTACTCTTTGGAGCCCTGTACAAGACTTCAACTGTGGTTGTCTTACCTTTGTAGTTCCTCAATTCTACCCACGCAGATTCTACACCATCTGACCTTACTTCCTTTTATACAATTGATTTAATCTCATTTCTTACTAATAATGCAAATCCACTCCCTCTGCCCACGGCCATATCTTTTCGATAGGATAAATATCCTGAAATATTCAGATGCCCATCTCTTCCTACCTGCTGATTTAATTCTGTGCCACAAGCTCATATACCTTATTCATCATACAGCATGCATTCAATTGTAACCTCTTCAGTCCTGCATTAACCGTCCCTCTTCTCATTGTCATTATTTTTTGCAGTGTGCTTGAAGTTTGATATGTTAAACAGCCCCA
Source organism: Hemiscyllium ocellatum (assembly GCF_020745735.1). Classification (NCBI taxonomy): domain Eukaryota; kingdom Metazoa; phylum Chordata; class Chondrichthyes; order Orectolobiformes; family Hemiscylliidae; genus Hemiscyllium; species Hemiscyllium ocellatum. Next base: position 68,400,071 of record NC_083420.1, read on the forward strand.
GATGCTTTATCCTATTTGGGTATGTGCTGAAGATTTTACTAACCTCTCCTGAGTTCTGTACTCTTATCTCGTCTTTTAATTCAGCTTTTCTAATTAAACCCTATACCTGCACACACATCCCCCTCCCCTCCCCCAACCCCCCACCTCACACACACACACACACACACACACACACACACACACACACACACACACACACACACACACACACACACACACACACACACTCTCTCTCTCTCTCTCTCTCTCTAATGAGTTTAAAGCTCTGTCTACAGCCTTGGTTAGGATTCACTCAGATTCTGGTCCCAGCACGGTTCAGATGACGACTGTCCCATCGCAGCAGGTCCTTTCTTCCTCAGTAATAAATGTGTTTATTCAACACAAATACAAGGATAAAAAAGCTTTTCTGTATCTACCAAAATATGAAAACTACAAAAAGACAATATTGTTAAAATATACTTGCTATGCGGAACTATATAAATTGTAATGTGAATTACAAAACCATGGAAGTGGTGTGCAAACTTTATCAATCATTATTTGACCCAGAGCTGAGATCCTGATTTCCCCTCTGCCAGTGATTCCCTTCACTGAGATTCCACCCTGCCTCTCACGTAGTGTCTACAGGGGCTACAAACTCCTGTTGGCTCAGAATATTGAAATAAATTTACCTTCTCCCTGGAACCAGGCTATTGGTCTATTGGATTGTGTTTCGCTGTCAGCTACTCAGCTCTGGGATGTTATTGATGATAAATTATCTGGGTGACAGCCAGTATCAGCATGGTGCTCACCGGGTATGGCACCAGACAAAGGGCTTACAGTCTGTGAGAGTTTCTAAAAAACGTTTCTGTATATTTCTCCTCATGCTGTCTCCTGATCTAACTTCACTTTCGTCTGACACGCATTGCTCTCATTCACTCTGTCCCTCCCTTTCTTCACTTTTTTAAATCTCACTTCACTGTCTTTCTCTCTGTTTATTTCTCTCCCTCTCAGTCTAGCTCCGATCATTCCCTCTATTTCCAAGTTGTCAGGTTGGAGAGCTCATGGACACATGGTGGGCTGAATGGCCTCCTTCTGTGTTGTATTAATTCTGAAGTTCTCTGACCCACAGTAACAAGTTTTGGTGCCAGGAGAGACAAGCTGGTCCTGTGATGGACACAGTGGACAATTAACCATTCTCTCTTCGTATTGTCTGACATGCAGCAACATTGAAATATCTGTTCAAACAAACAGATTCCTCATATTAAAATCAGCACACTTCAGTCTGCCAGGCCACTGTGTTCAGTACCCTCTGTTTTGTTTTTTCGGTCTTAGCTGTACTGGGATTAGTTTCCAACTCCCCCTCAGTCACTGCACCTTTGGACCTATTGCTGTTGTTGCACACACCCCTCCCGCCACATACTAGTTTAAACCCTCTTAAAGACAATAGCTAACCTGTCTGCCCGGAGATTGCTGCCAGTTCAACTCCATCCTGTCCATCTTGTTTATCTCCTACAAACCCGGGAATGCCAATGAGCCACATATCGGAGATTGTTATCAGTTCATGTGCATCCCGTCCTTCTTGTATTTATCCTATTGACCTGCGAATCCGAATAATCCACATATCGTGAATTGCTGCCAGTTCAGGTTCATCCTGTCCTTTTTGTGTATATCCTCCCGACTCGGGAATCCCAAAGATCGACATATCAGAAGTGATGCCTTCCCGACCGTGTATTTAACTGCGCTACCTTACGATTTCTAACCTCACTCGCACATGACATATTCTAATAAGGCCAAAATATCCTTCCAGCACAACTCCAGCAAGGCCTTTTCTTTAAACTGATAATAAAAACTTAAGTGTGATGTCAGGAAAGTGAGACCACTGAATCAGTCCAATCACCACCGGATCTGATATTTATCCCCTCCACCAAACCTGTTTGACAAGGTATACGTAAGGGCCATCTATTTGCAGATGGACGAGGATAAACAGAAGATTAGAAAATGTCAGAGCAGATGGATGTAATTCAGCCTGTTTACTCAGCTTTGCTATTCAGTTGGATTCTAGTTATTCTGTTCTTTTCAATGATAGGGTCTTTACCCAGCATCTCCAGCGGGTCAGAAAGTTCCCAGTGTCGTTGTGTGCACAGTCCTGCGAAGGGAGTATCGAGTGCCAGGCAATGGGGTATGGGGAGTCCCAGGGGTGGCATAAGGAAATGCTGCATGTAGTGCCGATCTACTGAGGGAACTGAGAGAGATGCACTGCGCATCCAGGGACACTGCACTCAGCCAAGTGACCGGGCACGATTTCTTAACACCCAGAGGAAACCGCGAACTACGGCTGCTTTTACAAAAACCTGTCACATTTGCTGCATTTCTCAATCGAACAAAAGCAAAAATACTGTAGATGGTAGAAATCTGAAGCAAACACAGAGACGTACTGTGGAGAGAGAAAAGAATTAAGGCTCCCAATGCAGGCACGGAAAGAATGTACAAAGTCCACACAGACAGGGTCCAGAGATTGGAAATGAACCCGAGTCCCAAGCACTGTGAGGCAGCATTGCCTGTATCACCATGCTGCCCAATGCTGGATAATTGGGGATAGTACAGTTAAAAGCATAGATACTGTTCTCCGTGATCGGGATTAAGAGTTCTGAAGGTTGTGTTGCTTACATGGTGCTCTGGTTTGGGATATATCATCTGGGTTGCAGAACTTGGAGCGGGAGGGGAATGATCCAGTGGGCAGGGTCCATGTAGGTACCAACAGCTGGACAAACAAATGACAATGAGAAGAGTGCCGAGTAATACAATACTGATCTGTGCATACAGTATAAGGAATAAGGTAAATGAGCTTGTGACTCATCCATAAATTGGCAGATCCGACATAGTGGGCATTACAGTGACATCGGTGCAAGAGGATCAGGATTGGGAGCAGAATATTCAAGGATATTCATCCTGTGGAAAAGATAGGCAGGTAGGCAGAGAGACACAGTTGTCTGAGTATTAAGAATGGAGTTGAATCAATAATCAATAAAACGAAATTAAATAAGGTCAGATGGTGTAGAATCTGTTTCTGTAGAATTGGGGTATCAAAAATGTGAAATAATGCAGTTGGAGTCATATACAGGAAGCTGTGGTGTAAGATAAAACAGGAGCAAGAAAGATCTGTAGGAAAGGCAAAGCTACAGTGATCATGTGGGATTTCATTATACAGGTGGAGTGGGAATTCAGATTGATAGTGGTTGGCAGGAAAATGAATGTGTGGGAGGTGCATGAGATGGCTTTATGGAGCAGATTGTGCAGGCAGACTAGGTGAGGGGAGCTTAAGGTGACAGTGAACATAATATGATTGAATTTACTCTGCACTTTCAGATGGAGAAGTTAGAATCAAAAGTAATGGTATTAAAGCTGAATAAAGAAAATTACAGTGACATGAGTGAGGAGCTGGGTAGAATTGACTGGGAGACGGGCCCAGCAGGAAAGACAGTGCAACAGCAATGGCAGGAGTTTTTTTGGAGTAATTCAGGATTCAGCAGGGATTTATCCTGAGGAAAAAGAAGCTTGTATTGGGAGGATGGGACAACCATAACTAACTAGGGAAGTTAGGTATAGCAGAAAAGCAAAAGAGAACTGATATAATGTGGCAAAGTGCAGTAGGAAACCTGAGGATTGGAAAGCTTACAAAGACAAAACAGAGGGCAAACAAAATAAAATAAGGAGGGAGATTATTAAATATGGGGGTAAGCTAGCCAGTAATGTAAAAGAAGACTGTAACAGTTACTTTTGATATATAAAGCATAAAAGAGCGGCAAACGTGAACATTAGACTGCTGGAAAATGATACTGGAGATATAGCAGGAGGGAACGAGAAAATGCCCAAGGGACTGAATAATTACTTTGCATCATCTTTCATGGTGGAAGGCACGAGTAATACCTTAAACATTCAAGAGATTGAGGGCCCAGAACTGAGTATGATGCCGCCCCCCTCCCCAAACCCACCACCACCACCACCGCGGAGAACATTCTAGTAAAAAATGTAATGGCCCGAAGGTGGGAAAATAACCTTGAGCAGATGGACTACATCCAGTATTATAAGGGAGATAGCTGAAGAGGGAGTGGAGCCAATTGTGGTGATCTTTCAGGAACTACTAGAATAAGGAATGATCCCAGAGCACAGGAAACCCATTAACGTGATACCCCTTATTAACAAGAGAGTAAGGAAAAAGACAAAAAAAACCCACCATGAATAGTTTAACCTCTGTCGTGGGTAAGATCCTGGAATCTATTGTGAAGGATGAGATTTATGAATACTTGAAAATGTTTGGTGAATTAGGGCAAATTCAGCATGATTTCATCAAGGGGAGTTAATGCCTGACAAATCTATTGGAATTCTCTGAAGAGGAAATTAGCCACTTGACCAAGCACAGCCAATGGATGGTATCCACCTGGAATTCAAGAAGGCCTTTGACAAGGTGTCACACAGGAGATTACTGAGTATGATAAGGGCCCGTGCTGTTAGAGGCAAGGCAGTGCCATGGATAGAAGCTTGTCTGTCTGGCAGGAAGCAGAGAGTGGGGATAAAATAGTATTTTTCAGGATGGCAGCCGGTGACAAGTGGTGATCCAGAATGCTCAGTGTTGGAGTCATAACCTTTTATTGTTATATTAACAATCTAGATGAGGGAATTCAGGGCACACTGGCTAAGTTTGCAAACGATACAAAGATAGGCAGATGGACAGATCATATTGAGGAAGCGGAGAGGATGAACAAGGATTTGGGCAGGTAAAGAGATAGTCAGACGCATTCCAACGTTGGAAAGTGTGAGGTCATGCACTTTGACACGAAGAATAGAGGCATGATCTATTTTCTAAATGGTGAGAAAATTCAGAAATCTGAAGTGCAAAGGGACTTGGGAGTTCTAGTGCAGGGTTCTCTCAAGGTCAGCTTGCAGGTTGAGGCAGTAGTTAGGAGGGCAGTTTCCATTATGATTGGGAGCGTTAAATATAAGAACTGACCATAGAATGGTGAATCGTTGAAATTTATTGCCATAGAAGGCTGTGGGGGCAGGTCATTGAGTATATTTGACATAGAGATAGATAGTCTTTGATTATCCAGGGGATAAAGGGTTATGGGGAGAAGGACGGAGAATGGGTTTGAGAAACCTATCGGCGATGATTGAAAGACGGAGCAGACCCGATGGGTTAACTGTCCTAATTTGTGCTCCAATGTCTTATAAACTTCTGTTTTAAACCTTAAGGAAGTACCCTGCATCTCTGAGAAGATAGATTCATGTTCTTCATGAAGGTCAGAAGCTGTTGGGAATAGTTAACTGTTTTAGAATGAAGGTATTGTGGCTACTGTCGGGGTGGTGGATAAAATGACATTCAGTGCAGGATCACACACCAACTGCACTGTACTAATGTGAGGAGAGTTTTTTCAAAACTTGGACCTCTTCGTCTCTCTCAATGGGGAGTAGGAGTTGGGGTGGATGGGGGTAACATCCGCCCAGGCACTTAAACTATCCCGAATCATGCATCCTGAGTGAAATAGTAGTCATGGAATTTATCACCTGCCCATTGTCTGTCTCGAATATAAGGAGTGATTGTCCATAACTCTCAGGGTTCAATGCAATCAATTCTTATTCTCTCACAGCGCTACAGATCAACCTTCGCTCACTCCTCATGGTGCCATCATCCCAGGGATTAATCTGGTGGAACTCCTCTTCACTCTCTGTGTGGTAAGGAGATCACTCCTTATAATGGAAAGAAAACCTGTCCACAATACCCCAAATACTGCATCAACAACACTCTCAGGTTTGATCACAATAATTCCTTTCCATCACTTAGCAGGCTCCATTTCTTTCGTGTGAGACAGGAAACCATTCGTTTACAATGCACTGCCACTGATGTAGAATTTAAAAATAGCTTCACATCTGTAGGTCAGCAATAATAAAGCCAGCACCAGAGGTGCCCATGGAGATGGACATCACTCTTGGCAGAGACCCAAACACAAAGAATACATCTAAAACAGTGAATGTCTACCTAACTGAATAGAAATGAGCCGTTGGAATATGGGATGCAGGCAGAGGAAGGGAGCTAACTTTCCTTTTGTTCTGCCGTCCCGGAATGGGTGCGACCATGGTCAGGCCAGTATGTTATGCCAAACTTGAATTGAGTGGTTGTTTCAGCTGTTCAACAGGACAATAAATAGTAAAACAAATTGCCGTGGGTTTGTAGTTAAACAGAGACTTGACCAGAGAAGGATGACCCACTGCCTTCTCTCATGGGCATAAGGCAAGCCGGTATCAACAGATTATTATTCTGTGGTTCTAGAATACGAGCCAATGACGTGACCCACCATACACTGTCTGCCCATCTTTCAGATTTTGTGCAGAGAACAAGTTACACATCTCAAGTGCAATTATTTTCCTTAGGACACGTGGTTAGAATGGGACTTGAAACAGATGTGTCTGGAATTAACAAAGGCAAAAACGTTGGTTTATTCAGGAATTGAACTGAGGCTAAGGAGGAGACTGGGACTCTTCATGGTGATATTGGAAAGGATTGGTATGTGGAGAGGGTATGGAGATGTACACTTTGCAGGAGAAAATGAATCAAAGAGGTTGAGAACAATGTGTTTTACCCTCGCGTATTGGGGAGAAATTTGTAAATAATAGTTTGTTAGTTATAATTTCAAAGGAATGGAATCTTTGATTGAAGCTGAAGATGTTGGCTTGCACCTTTCCAAAATCTGCATATAATGAGCATCAATTCAGTTCAGACCATTTCACTAAACAGACAGAGTGACTTACCAGGAACACCAACTGTAGCAAGGATAGGATAGTAACCAGCTTGAATAACCATCAGTACATCTTCAATCCGCGATGCTAATGATATACAAGGCTGGGAAAGCCAGTACAGACCATAGGATAAACTCCTATCCATTGTTGGGACATTCCAGTCTAATGCTCCCAGATTCCCATCTCTCCTGTCCTTCTCTCTGAAGCTGCTAATCCCTGTTACTGCTGTTGGCCATGCTTCCGCTCATACTATGGAATACAACACTGAAAGCATTCCCTTATTGATCGAAGAGAGGAACTCTCTAAGGACGCATACAATCCACGGAGACTGACATCATTACAATCACTGAACAAGTATCTCCAGTTAACCCCTTTGAATTCAATGCTACTTTATTAACATTCAAAATAACGTTGAACATTTATGCATTCTGGGTGTGATATGGGTATGACTGAAGGAAAGAATGTTGAAGATGGCAGATTGTTTGTGTGTAATCATTCAGTCAGCCTTGGATATGGAGGTAATGCCAGAAATTTAACGAAACATAAACATGCTTCTCTGTTCATATGTACAGAAATAAATCCCATAACTACTGATCAGTCATTGCAAAATCAGTAAAACATTGAGAAAACATCTATCATCCATGATCTGAGAGGAAAATGTGCCAAAAGAAACGTGGGTTACAACAAACAAACAGCATGGATACGTTAACAGCGAATTGAACATGACAAACACAGTACAGATTGTTATTCCAGGATCAGAGAGGGTAGCTTGGGTCATGCTGCTGATGTTATCGATGTTAATGAACTGTCATGAAGTGTCACTTCATGGACTTCGATTACATTGTGATTATAATATTGGTGAAAAGACAGAAGATGAAGAGGACTAGGGGACATGGCTAATTGGACTGGATAGAGAGACAGTCATGTTCCCCAGTTACCAGAATTGCCATGTTACTCTTTATAACTCATATGAAGAACAGATTCAAGAATACATCTACAATGAGGAATTAGCAGAGATAATATTAATGAAATGCGTTTATGCAATATAAAACATAGGAACAAAATGATTTTGTGCACCCACCAATATATGCAACAAAGAGATAAGGTTGTTAAAATACACTCCTGATATTGAGCTATATAAATTGAAATGTGAATATGTGAATTACATCACGAGGAAAGTGGTGTGCAAACTTTATCAATCATTATTTGACCCACAGCTAAGATCGTGATTTCACTTCTGTCAGTTAGTCCCCTTACTGAGATTCTTTGGCCTAGTCTCTCATACAGTATCGGTGTGTGTGGGTGTGGAGAGGGGGTAGAGGTGGGGGGGGGGGGGGTTCGTGGAGGCAGGGTGGTGGTTATCATTTCCTGCTGCTCTTGGCACAGAATAATTAAAAGCTCTGTTTTCTCCATGGAACCAACCTATTGGCCTAATGGGTTCTGTTTAGCTGTCAGTAACCTAGCCCTGTGATATTGTTGGAAATAAATAATCTGGGACGACAGCCAGTATCAGCATAGTGCTCACAGTGTATGGCGCCCAGACAAAGGGCTTGCCGACCAGAGGAATTTCTAAATAAAGCTTCTAACTTCTGTCTGTCCATATTTATCTAATGTAATGCAGTCTTCTGATCTATCTAATTTCACCCTCATGTAACACCTCTTCCTCTCACACTCAGTTAGTCGCTCCCCTTTCTCTCTGCTCTCAGTTTATCTCCCTTCACTTGCTCTCTCTCTCTCTCTGCTTACTTCTCTCTCACAAAATCTCTCTTCACACACTGTCTATAACTCCAATTGTGCAGTTCGAGAGCTTGTGACTCCACAATGGGCTGAATGGCCTCCATCTATGCGATAATAATTAAGGTTTTGTGACCCACTATAAATACTTCCTGGACAGACATGCTGGTCCGATGACAGAGACAGTGCACAATCACTCATTATCTTTTCCTGCTCTTCACTCGTGTACAGCTGCCTTGAAATGTCTGTTCAAACAAAACAGACTGAATGAAATTCGAGTAGACGAGAAGACCTACGTGACTGTATATTTCAATCAGGATTTAATTAAGGATGAGATTCCAGAAAAACATAAGAAATGAATGAAAAGCAGGGTAACACAAAACATGGCAGCATGTGGTTCCAATATGTCTCATGGTATTACCAATAGATTATCAATCCAGAAAAATCAGCTCCTGTTCTGTGGATCCAGGTTGAATCCCGCCACTGCAGTTGGTGGAAATTCAATCCAATAATGTAAAAATATCTCTGGAATTAAGAATCTACTGCTGAGAATGAAATCATTGCCGATTGTCAGAAAAGTCCACCTGTTCCCTAATATCCTGCAATGAAGGAATCTTCCATCCGAATGTGGTCTGGCTGACATTCAACTACAGTCCCAAAGAAATGTCATTGACTCCCAATCTTCTCTGAAACTGTCTAATGAGTCATTCAGTTGTACCAATCCCTACAAAATTTCACACAAATGAAACCGGATGGACCAACTGGCATGGAAATGGGCACCGGAAAAGTCAACATTAGAAACATCACTTTCGAACCTGCAGTCTTCCTTCCTAACACCTGATGTCTGGTGCCAACATTGGAACAACTGCCTTACAGACTAGTCAAGAAACAGCCCGACATAGGCTTACTCACGGAATCATACATTACAGAAATAACAGAAATTAAACATGGACAAAAGTGTCTCTTACTGATTACCACGTAACATCATTCCTCAGCTGAATCAGTCCTCCTCCATGTTAAACAACACTTGGAGAAAGCATTCACTGTGGCAAGGGCACAAAATGAATTCTGGCCGGGGGATTTCAAAGTCGACTGTCAAGAGTGTTTTTTTTAGATTAGATTACTTACAGTGTGGAAACAAGCCCTTCGGCCCAACAAGTCCACACTGACCCGCCGAAGTGCAACCCACCCATGCCCCTTACCTAATACCTCAGGCAATTTAGCATGGCCAATTCACATGACCCGCACATCTTTAGACTGTGGGAGGAAACCGGAGCACCCGGAGGAAACCCACACAGACACGTGGAGAACGTGCAAATTCCACACAGTCAGTCGCCTGAGTCGGGAATTGAACACCTACTGTTTTGGCAACAGTACGACTGATCATGCTGGTCGGCTCCTCAGGACATAGCTACTAGATTGGGTCAGCAGAAGGTGGGGAGGGAATGAACGAGAGCGTAAAAAAAAAACCTGACTTCATCCTTACTCATCTACCAACTGCAGATGTATATGTCCATGACAGTATCGGTAAAAGTGACCACCACACCGTTCTTGTGGAGACGAAGTCTAATATCTCCGTAAGCTCTATTGTGTTGTGTGGCACTATCACCATGCTAAATGGCACAACTTTTAGCAGATCTAGCAACTCAAGACTGTCCGTCCATAAGACACTGTGGACCATCAATAGCAGCAGAACTGTACTCCAGCATAATCTGTAACATCACGGCCCAGCATGTCCCCCACTCAACCATTACCATCAATCAGAGGATTAACCCTGGTTCAATGGCGAATGCAGGAGGGCATTCCAGGAGCAGAACCAGGAATATATAAAGATAAAATGTTCATCTGCTGAAGCTTCCACGCACAAATACCTGCGTGCCAGATAGCATAAACAGCAAGGGACAGACAGAGCTTAGCGATCACAGAACCAATGCATCAGATTTAAGCTCTGCAGTCCTGCTATTCTGATCATGAATGGTGATAGACGATTAAACAACTCACCGGAGCAGGAGTCTCCACAAATATCGCAAGCCTCAATGATGGAAGAACCCAGAACATCAGTGCAAAATATAAGGCTGAAGTTTTCATTGCAATCTTCAGTCAGAAATTTTGAGTGGGTGATCCATTTCGGCCGCCTCCGGTGGTCCCCATCATTACAGAGAGCAGTCTTCAGCAAGTTCGATTAACTGATATCGAGAAACGGTTGAAGGCACTGGATACTGCAACAGCTATAGGCCCTGATAACATGCCAGCAATAGTCCTGAAGACTTGTGCTCCAGAACATCACGCTCCCCGAGCCAAGCTGTTTCAGTATGTTTACAAACCGACAATCTGGTAAAACGGCTCAAGTGTGTTCTCTACAAAAAACGCAGGACAAATTCTACCCATCCTAATGCCGCCTTATCAGTCTACTCTCCATCATCAGTAAAATCATGGAAGGTGTCATCAACAGTGCTACCAAACTGCACCTGCTCAAAACTAACCTGCTCAGTGACGCCCAGTTTGGGTTTTGCAAGGATCATTCAGCTCCTGAACTCGTCACAGACTTGGTTCAAACATAGAAAAAGGAACTGAATTCCAGCCCTTGACATTAAGGCTGCATTCTGCCAATTGTGATATCAAGGACCCCAATCTTACCCCCAAAATGGTACCACGGGCCAACACTGTTATAGGTGTCATACCTGACAGATAGGAAGATGGTCATTGTTGTTGGAGGACAGTCATCTCAGCTCCAGAAAATCTCCTCAGTAGTCCCTTAGGATAATGTCCTCTGTCCAAATATCTTCAGCTGCTTCAACAATGACCTTCCTTCCATCATAAGGTGAGAAGGGGGGATATTCGATGATGACTGCACAATGTTCAGCGCCATTCGCAAATGCTCAGATACGGAAGCAGGCCATGCCCTAAGCAAAAATATCTGGGCAAGTAGCATTTGCGCCACATAAGTTCAGACAATGACTGTCTTCATTGAGAAACAATATAACCACTTTGTATTCAGCAGCATTATCATCACTAATCTCCCCCACTATCAATACTCTGGGGGGTTTCATTGACCAGAAACTCAACTGGACTCGCCACATGAATATAACTGCAGATCAGAGGCTCGGAATACTGCACGAGAAACTCACCTCCTGACTACCCATAGCCTGTCCATTATCTCAAGGCACAAGTCAGGAATGAGATGGAATACCTTCACTTGTCTGAATGAGTGCAGCCCCAACAACTAAAGAAGCTTGACACAATCCAGTACAAAACAGCCCATTTGATTTGCACCACATCCACAAGCATTCACTCCTTTCACCATAGTCACTCAGGAGCAGCAGTGTGCATTATCTACAAGACACAATGGAGAAATACCCAAAGATCCTCAGACAGTTCCTTCTAAAGCATCAGAATTAAGCTCTGCAGTCCTGCTAATCTGATCGTAAATGGTGGCGGACGATTAAACAACTCCATTTGGAATGACAAGGGCAGTAGACTTTTGCGAACACCACCACTTTCAAATTCCCCTCCAAACGAGTCAACATCCTGATTTGGATATACATTGCCGTTCCTTCACTGTTGCTGCGTGAAAACCCTGGAACTCCCTCTTTAATCACGAGTGGGTCACTGCACAGCAGGTAGGTTGCAGTAGTTCGAGAAGGCAGCTCAGCACCACCGTCTCAAGGGCAACTGGGGACGGGCAAGAAATGCTGGGCACATCCAGCGATGCCCACATCCAAAAAAATCTATTTTAAAAATAATTCCAAGTTGAGCATCTCGATGGGAGAGGTTATCTGATTTGAACAGGAACAGGAAAGCGGTGTTACTAATATTGAACATTTTAGACTTTTCTGTTATTCAGTATTCGATTACATATTGTTGCTGAATGCTGTGACAAATTGCATCTGTTCTGTTTAAATCAACAATACTGGCGTCTTGTTGGATCAATCCTTCGAAAATACCAGACACAAAATGGCAATCATCATAGAGAGAATGTACTCCCGCCAGATGAGACTCACTGATAGCAGCTCATATTCAAAATATTCATGGAATGCTGGCTGACACTGAATCCTCCCACCGTCCATATCACAGGGGTTACCATTGACCAGAACGTGAAGTCAAATCAACATTCAAATGCAAGGGTTACAAGAGCAGGTTAGAGATTTACAAGTCTATACGGAATAATAGACCCGGTGTCCTAAACGGCATGAGATATAGCAATAGACTTAGGCCATTCAGCCATTCCTTCACTCTGATACTGTGCCATTTTGTCATTATCTCTATGAAAAGTGGAAATATCTTCTACATACTGACTGCATCAATTTTATCAGTAATCCATTAGTTTCAATCAGAACTCCACCCCCCAGCCCCCAATCCCCACAAATCTTCTAAATTCCATCGAGTGCATACACTGCCACTCATATGACAAGCTATCATACCCAGGCTCGACCTACCAAAGTGCATATTCTCACACGTTCCCATATTGTGCTCCATCAGCCACGTGTTTTCCCACAATCCGAAACTGTTCAAGCCTTTCTGCAGCTTCCCCACTTCCTCAATATCATCTGCAAATTTAGCAAAACTGCCCTCAAGTCCTTTGTTCAGTTTGTTCATATATAATACATTTCCTGGGTCCCTAAGAACCATCCACCATCTATAAGTCACAACAGTCTCGGTGCTTGACTCCATTCAGGTTGAAGCACTGGCTTGACTTCAATTACACCTGTAAAGTCTTCACTCCGTACACCACTGACTCTCAGTAGAAGCACACCCTACCTCCTTTTGTTGTGAGTTTACTTCACTATGGCGTACAATCCCAGTCTATCGATGTCACTTCGTCTCAACACTAACTGAGTGGTGCTCACACCAACCATGTCACTGTGTATTGATGACGATGGAGGGAGGTCGGCAAGGGGATGTCTATGATGAATACTTGTGTGACTGCCAGGCTGAAACCTGCCCCGACAGCCTCGGATGTACCTGTGCCCGCTGTCACCGCTGCAGACATGATCAGTCTTCCTGCAGGTCAAATCAAGGAAAGCGAAGGACCTGGATAGTGTTCCAGGCTGAGCACGCAGATCCTGTGAGGACCAACTGGCAGAGGTATTCACATACAATTTCAGCCTTTCCCTCCCACAAGCTGAAGTCCCAACCTGCTCCAAGAAGACCAACATCAACCTTCATCATTGTGCTTCCAATTAAACCTGTTGGACTATATCCTGGTGCTGTGTGACTTTTAACTTTGTACACCCCAGTCCAACACCGGCATCTCCAAATCATAAATTCAACCTTGCAAGTGATAAAGCTCATGCATTAATGATATAATGATTTCCGCCCAATTGCTCTAACCTCAATAAACGTGGAGTGATTTGAAAGGCTGGTTATGGCCCACATCACCTCCAATCTTGCAGCCTGACTTGATCCCCTATAATATGCCGATTGATGTAACGGGTCCACAACAGCTGCCATATCCCGAGCCCTGCACTCAGCCCTATGACATCTGGACAACAAAGACACCTACATCAAACTCCTGCTCATTGACGCCAGCTCCACCTTAAACATCATTACCTTTCCAGACTGATCTCAAAACTCCATGACCTTAGCCGCGGCTGCACCTGCTGCAACTGGATGCCCCGGTTTCTGACCCACAGACCACAATTAGTGAAGATAGGTATCTGCACCTTATCCACAATACCACTCAACACTGGAGCTCCTGGAGGATGCGTCTTCAGCCCCCACTGTACTCCCTGTACACACACAGCTGTGTCCCTCAGCCCCCTACTGCACTCCCTGTACACACACGGCTGTGTCCCTCAGCCCCCTACTGTACTCCCTGTGCACACACGGCTGTGTCCTCAGCCTCCGACTATACTCTATTTACACACACGGCTGTGTCCCTCAGCTCGCTACAGAACTCCCTGTACACACACGAATGCATCCCTCAGCCCCCTACTGTACTCTCTGTACGCCCATGGTTGTGTCCTCAGCCCCCTATTGTACTCTCTGTACACACATGGCTGTGCCCTCAGCCCCCTACTGTATCCCCTGTACACACACAGCTGTGTCCTCAGTCCCCTACTGTACTCCCTGTACACACAGGGCTGGGTCCTCAGCCCGCTGCTGCACTCCCTACACACACACAGCTGTGTCCTCAGCCCCCTACTGTACACAATGTAAACCCACGGCTGTGTCCTCAGTCCCCTGCTGTACTCTTGTACACACACGGCTGTGTCCCTCAGCCCCCTACTGCACTCCAGTACACATGTAGCTGTGTTGCCAAATTCCAAACAATGCCAACTGTAAGTTTGCTGATGACATCACCAAAGCAGGACGGGTATAAATCAACGATGAGTCTGAACACAGAAAGGAGATAGTGGGTTTGGTGGCATGGCGGAATGATAATAACCTCCCTCTCAAATTCGGCAAAAATAGAGAACTGATAATTGACTTTAGAACGAAATGAGGGAACAAGCCACGATCTACATCAACGGTCAAGACCGTGCAGAGCGTCCAGTCCCTCGGAGTGTTGATAACTGGCAACCTACCCTGGACTTCTCACATAGGTGTGACAGTCAAGATGGTTCAAAAACTTCTCTCCTTTCTCACTTGGCTAAGGATATTTAGCATGCACTACTTCTACAGGTACGCTATTGTGAACGTACTGTCTGGCTGCGTAATGGCCTGGTAAGGCAACGCTCTGCCCAGGACCATCAGAAACTACAGAAGATTGTGTTCACAGCCCAGACTATGACGGATTCCAATCTCCCAATCATTCACTCTATTTACACGGCTCATTGCCGCAGAAAGGCTGCCAACATCTATCCCAGATTACTGAGGGAAGGGAGAGAGGAAATAGCTAGGGCCATAACTGATGTCTTTGTAACATCCTTGAACACAACTGAGGTCCCGGAGGACTAGAAATTTCTAATTCCTTTGTTTAAGAAGGGTAGCATGTATCATCCCATTAATTATAGACCGGTGAGACTGAATTTTGGGGTGGAGAGGCTGCGAGAGAAGATACTGAGGGATAGGATCTATTCTCATTTGGGTGAAAATGGTCTTATCAGTGTGGGGCAACATGGTTTATTGTGGGGAATGTCTTGTCTTACCAAATTAGTAGAATTATTTGAATAAGTGGCAAAGTTGATTGATGAGAGGAGGGGCTGTAGATGTCATGTACATGGACTTCAGGAAGACGTTTGATAAGATTTCCCATGGTCGGGATATGGAGAAAGTGAATCACATAGTGTCCAGGGTGTGCTAGCTACATGGATAAAGAACTGTCTTTGCAACAGGGGACAGATCGTAATAGGGGAAGGGAGTTTCTCCAAATGGAGAACTGTGACCAGTGGTGCTTCATTTAAGATGTTTCTGGAAAGATACATGAATGGGCAGGCAGCATAGGGATACAGACCTTTAGAAAATAGGATACAGGTTGAGATGGAGGATTTGGATCGTCGCAGGCTTGGACCGCCGAATGGCCTGTTCTTGTACGGGAATGTTCTTTGATCTAACATTACCAAAGACCCATCATATGCCTGTAAAGATTTCCCACAACCTCTTTCATCAGACTAAAAGATACAGACGCTTGAACACACAGAGCAGTAAGTTCAGGAACAGCTTCTTCCAGGCTGTTATTAGCCTGATGAATGGACTCTCTAATCTCAGATAATGCTGATTTTGTTCATATTGACCTCACGTAGCGCACACCCTGTCCAGGGTAATCTATATGCCTCTCAGACATGTTTTACAGCCACCGTTCAGTACATCCATGCTTACCTTGATCCATGATCTGCCTGGACATCTTGGCGCAGAACAAAATAAATCCTCACCTCCCTACCCCCATCTCCCTCCAGTGCACACACCGAGATCTCTCCAGTCATCACCCCCAGCTCCGCCCATTCCCCCGAGCTCCCCTTGTCCCTATCCCCATCTCCCTGTGACCTTTGTCTCTCACTGTTTCCCTCACACTGCCTATTTCCCTGTGTTTTCCTTTTCCCTGTCTTCTGTTTCTTTCCCTGAACCGATTCTATTCCCTTCTCCCTGCACACATGACTGTTTGTTTCCTTGTTTTGTTTCCTTTCTCTCTTTGACTGACTGTCCATCTGTTTCCCTCGCTGTATTCTCTCTCTCCTTCACTTTGTTTCTTTCACTTTCTCTTTCGTTGGCTTCTCTATTCGTTTGAAGCAGGTGATGGCTCATTGGTTCGATGTTGGCAATACAATACACTCAACAAGGTTTTGGTATTGAAGACATAATTTAAAATTATCTATTAAATTGCAATTGTTGTCAAAACAGCAACCACAACGTGGATATCCATTTAACAGCCAATTGTTACATCTAACTATTTTGAAACTGCCCGTCTCCCAGTGTTCTGTATACTGGCAACTCAAAGCATTCTATTCGGGTGCACAATGACCTGACATGGTAACTGCTGTGCCCAGGACCATAAGAAACCATAGATGGTTGTGTGCACAGTCCAGACCTTCAGGGAAGACAACCTTCCATCCATTGATACTTGTCATTGTCGCAGAAAGGCTGGCAACATCAAAGATCTCTCCCAAAACAATAATGATCTCCTACAACCTCTTCCAACCGGGAGGAGACACAGGGGTTGAAAACATGCTCAGGAACACTTCCTTCCCTACTATTTTTAAACTGACAAATTGTCATATCTCACTTTTCAAATAATATTAATCTTGTTAATGTCGATCTTACTTTGTACACCTCTGTGAAGCTGTAACCTTGTATGTATCATTCTGTCCAAGGACCCCGTGATCTCTGTTTTCTTGTTTACTATCAGGTGCCTGCACTACAATAAGAACAAACCTTTTCATTGTACATTTGACTAAAGTAAATGAAACCAACTCAGGTCAAACACGTGGACTGCAGGGGCTCAAGATCTTCTCAAGGGCAACTGGAAAAAGGAACCCATGCTGCCCCAGTCAGAGATACCCATATCTAATTAATGAATATAAGAAGATGACCACACTTAGGCAGGACAGACAGAGGGAATTAAATCGCTTTAAACAAGATCTTAGATATATACAGGTTTCCCTCAGTATTTGTAAGTAGAGTGTTCCTACGAAACTGTTCGCAAGCTGATATGGTGTAAAGTGCAGTGGCAATAATTTATATGGGAAAACATTCGGCTTTCTTCGTAAAAGTGAAAATCCTGTTCGGATATCTTTTGGTTATCGAAACAATGTCCTAATGTAAGTCATTCGGAAAAGGATAGTGGCGAAAAGCAAACTTTTGGAAAGCCGGGATACAAGGGCATGATATTCAGGAAGATGGGAAAGGCGAAAAATAGATGAGGTGAATCTCACATTTTATTTCCAGCCCAGCTGATCATCATTCTCTTTGTTTTCTCTTTTTCTTCTATATCTCTCTTTGATTCCTCCTACCCTTCAAAGCAGACTTCCCTGTCAACGATACTAATCACACTTCTTTCCAGCTGCTTTCAGTTCAGGAAAGTTTCTCAGCACTTTCTGTTCATTTCTTTGCATTTCTGTCCATAATTTCACATTTTAAGCATCTTCCTTTATTTCATTTCACCCTGAATTTTGTTAATCCGTGGGATGTTGTCATCTCTGCCAAGGGCAGCATTTGGTGACCATCACTCATTGCCCAGATTATGAAGCCATTCCACAAGCCAAATATAATGTTAAGCACATTGTCATGGGTCTCAAGTTACAATTAACTCAGACCGGGTAATAATATTAGATTTCTTTACCGAAGGTGACCAGTGAAAGATGAAGGTTTTCAGACAAAAAAAAATGTTGCTTTTATGTTTGTTTATCCTGAAATTCACTTTTATTCCAATTCTTACCATTTTTATTTAAGTTCTGTCATCGGCTGTGGTGGACTTGAAACAAATCACTTGAAAGAAAATCTTTCGTTTAATAAGCTTAGCTTCTGAATTTCATCCAGCGACATTCCTACATTCATACATTGTCCAAATCATGAAGTAACTTCCGAGACAAGAACAATTTTATGATTGAAATATTTGTAATCGGAAGGTGGTCAGAAGAGAGCTTGAAACATTAAGTCTGAGTTTTACCAACGGGCAGCCAATGGTTTGTTCAGCAACAATACTGACATAGAGATAAAGTTTGGGGATATGAGGAGCTGGGAGTGGACAGGTTTGGCGACAGAGAGAACAGGACACATAAATCAGTTCAGGGCAAAAAGGGATCTCGAGGTTGTGCACAGTTTTGTTCGCAGATGTTTATGAGGGAGTGGTCTGCAATTCATGGGTAATGAATGGAGACTGCAATTGAAACTGAAGACAATAGTTTCTTTCTCTGACAAATATAGATAACAGAAATTGCAACGAAGTTCAAACTTGTTTATGGGATTAATTAATGGACAGAGGTAGAGAACACCAACAATAGCGAGAATAGTTGAGAAACACTCCCTCCACCCCGCCCAGAATAATCATCAGCACTGCTGATATCCGATATGTTGGAAATCCCCAAGAGGGGGAAATTTTGAAAAGACTCAAGGAAAACCTCCTCGCCATTGTTGTAATGTTTAGGTCACTATTCTCAGATTCAGATCTATGCAGCTGTTGATCTCCGTTACTGTTAGAGCTGATGCATCTGTTACTACAGTGGGATAGTGCACTGAATGAAGCCTCTTACTAATAGGAGCGGGAAACCCTCCAGTGAAACAGATGCATTGCATGGAGACTGACATCAATCACATCCAGAGCAATACAGCACATTCGTCCACAATATATCTGGACTGGACTACATGTTCACATTGCTGGCTATTGGTCACATCTCCCATCACCAATTGCTCTCGTGAAGTCAGCTGCGAGGGAGAATAAAAAAAAAATTCTTTTCGTAGGCTACATGATTCTGCTCTGTTGTACGTTTACTCTGCTGTAACCATCACTTCAAAAATCCTCCAGTCCCTAAAACAATCACAATCAAGATGTTGTTCCTGTGCTGATTTCTTCTCCATGGGAACAAACGCTCGCGAACAGACTATCATTGGGCACAGTCTCCCTGAACATGGACATGAAGTGTGGACTTCTCTGAATGTTCCTCTCCCTGCTCTAATAAGGCAACTGTGGAACTTCCATAGATTAGATTAGATTACTTACAGTGTGGAAAGAGGCCCTTCGGCCCAACAAGTCCACACCGACCCTTCGAAGCGCAACCAACCCATACACCCACATATACCCCTTACCTAACACTACGGGCAATTTAGCACGGCCAATTCACCTGACCCGCACATCTTTGGACTGTGGGAGGAAACCGGAGCACCCAGAGGAAACCCACGCGGACACGGGGAGAACGTGCAAACTCCACACAGTCAGTCGCCTGAGTCGGGAATTGAACCTGGGTTTCAGGTGCTGTGAGGCAGCAGTGCTAACCACATGTGCCACCGTGCCGCCCACCATAGAGAATATGCTTCAGTAATTTATTTATATAAATTGACAGACTTCTAAATGCAGTTTCATTTGCTGTACACCATAATTTTTTACGCGTTTTGGCCTCAGCCCAACTCCCTGAGCACAGTGACCTTGCAGCAGCATTGCAATGAGAGTTGTCAGTGCACCCTGAGCTGCAGCATTGAAGTACAGAAGACGTATTGTTAGTGGGTCGGAGATGTGCTGGGAGTGCATGGTGAAGCTGGCATGTGTCAGAGTCAGCATTGGTGGGTGTGTAGTACATGCAGTGTCCCCCGAGACGTTGGTGTCCAGGGTAGAAGTCTGCAGGAGCAAGCGGCGAGATGGAGTCACCATGTACCAGGTCTGACTTTCATGTCAAATTCTCTATATTGAATTTCCCCACAGTTGGCGAGGATATGAAGCTGCAAGTTGAATCAACAAACCCAAACGTTACCGCTGTAACTCTACATTTCCCATAGACAATTCACTGAACCTGCACATCGCTGGATGCTGTGGATCAATTCAGTGAGGTCACTGAAGCAGACCTGGACAGTTTTGGACTGTGAGAGGAAAGCCAAATATCCAGAGAAAGCTCAAGCACACACAGGGAGAAGGTGCAAACACCGCACAGACAGTCACCAAAGAGTGGAATCCAACCTAGGTCATTGGTGCTGTAAGGGAGCATTGCTAGCCACAGTGCCACTCAATGATCAGTTACGAGCGAGACTGCATCCTCCGACATTCTCTGGATCCGTCACATCTGTTCAAATGATGCCAAATTCCAGTGCGGAGTTTCCGACAAGCTTTCCTTTACCTCCACCCCAGGTTTCACATTCTGAATGACAGGACCTTAAGCTGTGACTGACATATTGCCTGCTGTTCTGCCCACACCCCTTCCCCTTCTTCCCAGATCAAGTTGTCCATTAATACTGCAGCATTCACGATAATTGCTGATCTAAAATAAAACAAAGAGCTGCATATACTGGGAGATTGAAAACAAAACGAAGAATCCCGAAATTAAAAATGTTGACTCACTCTATTCCTACAGAGGATTAGAAAAAAGTGAATTCTGAAATGAATTCCTGATGAATGGCTTATGACCGAAACATCGACTTTCCTGCTCCTTGGATGCGCCCTGACCTGCTGTGTTATATGTGGGCCAAACTTTCGACTTTCATCCTTCAAATAGTACCATACCCGTTGAGTTTTGCCTGCAAACGCTTGTGTATCTAGTTTCCTGTTTATTACATACACAATTTTTTTCCCCTGCAGTATTTAATTCCATACACATCTACCACCAGCATTTGTTTCTACTTCTTGTTTATAAGGCCCAGTCAAATTGTTTCTGTGTAATCTGATTGCTGGGGTGAGATGAATGGTTGATTCAGTGAGATATTTCCTGAGGCCTTTCTTGATGTCACAAAACCTCGCTGCACTTTGTTCGTACAATATATGAATTGGAAAGGCAGAGAAGGCTATGGGCCAAATGCAGGGAAATGGGGTTAACGTGGACAGACATTTTGGTTAGTAAGGACCAGTTTTGGCTGAATGGCCTGTCTCTGTGCATGACTGCAAAGGAAAGTGGTTTTGAGTTTAGACCAAGAAGGTGAGATTGAGAAACAATGTCATGGAAGGATGTGATCACAGGTTTCAGAATGCTGAAATAGACATTTCAATACCATCTGGCAAAATATGCCAGTATTACCAGGAATAGGTGTGAGTTCAAAAGATGGAGAGTTTTGGATGAGGATTTGTTCTGCAGCTTTGCATCTGGGAGTGGTGTCAGCAGAGTCTACAACTCATTGGGCTGAATTCAACAATAATTCATCTTTGTGTGAATTTCATTGAGTGTGGTAGATGGATTGTCTGCACAAGGCTGAACTAATTTCCTTGTGCTATCTTATAGAACTCACCACATGAACTACCCACCCCAACCCATGGTATCCCTCCCATTCAATGCCAGCCCGATTTTCCCACCCGTCTTGGTTGGAGGTACCCACCATCGCTTGTATGCCCCTGGATATTCCATGATCTCTGGAACTGGTGCCATCTTTAAAAGGACAATGGACACACGATTGAGCTTTCCTCAGTTTGGAGCTGCCCTGTACAATTTACCCAGAACATGGCAGATTAAGGCCAATTACACCACGGGTTGTCAACAGGGTCACGGATGTCCTGGTGGATGAGTTAGTACGTATCTTCCCAGAGTGGGCCACACCACCAGACCCACCGAGTCTGGTCTGAGCTCACTACCGAGCTCAGTGCAGTATCTGCGGTCTTGAAGAATGTTCAGTAACACACGACAAGCATCAATAACCTTCCCCACTTTGTCAGCAAAAGGGTCACTCTATTCTCTCTGCTCCCTCACACTTACTGTAAATCTGTTATAGCACCGATCCCCAGCAAGGCTCATGCTCCATTACTCTCACTCCTGAATGCAGGACCTATCCCCACCCCCTCTCTCTCCCCCTCTGTTGCCTACCTTTGTAACACTCCCACAGATTGCAGAATGCTCTGGAGAATGCTGACTATGGCGTGTTGCAGAAAATATTCCAAATAATTCCCAGTTTCAGGAAAATGGCAGTGTCTCTTTGTGTAAAACATTACGGGAAGGAACAGAGTGTTTTTTTTATAATCACTTGTAATTGATCTTTTGTAATTTGGTTAACTTGATAAGGGGTCGCTTATGCTGACAAATCAAAGAGCTAAATTATTCATTACGTCTACTAAATGTCTGTCTGGAAAACATCAAATAAAGCATTCACACGGGGTATAGCAAACAAGGGAGGGAATTTATTTTAATAATCTAGCCAGGATATTGGAAGTAACTCCCATCTTCGAAAGTCTTGTTTAAGTTTGTCGAACAAATGAACAAATTCCACTTAAATATAAATTCAAAGATAGGATTAATGAATATACCTAAATAGGAAATATCCCCATACCTCCTGGATCATTGGAAAAGAAACCAGGTTTCTCCATCGACATCAGGTATTTCCCCAAGATCGCCCATAGACATGGCCTCCGACTTTGTAACATTCATGGTATTAACGTGACTTCTCTCCCACTTCTGGGGCAGATATGTTGGGGTCCCTGCAGATGGCCTTTACCAATGGCTCAATTACCAACGTAAACAACACTGGGCAAAGGGGTCTACCTTGGACAACCTCTAGGAATATTAATGTTATAGGATCGCACAACATTGGGGAGAAACGTGGCCAGAGGGTCGCTTTCAAGGACCCTCACCCACTTGATAAAAACTTTGCCTCGACCAAACCATTCTAACGTATAGAAGACATACAGCCGCTCAACCCAATCAACTGCCTTCTCTGTGTCTAAAGGGATCACTAATACCTATATAGTTTGCTCTGGACGCGCTTGGACCATATTGTGTAATCTTCTAATATTGCTAGAGTATCTGCAGCTCTTTATAATCTGGTTTGGTCCAGTTTGACAATGGAAGGATCTACATTTTCCAGCCATAATGT
The DNA here is from genome assembly GCF_020745735.1 of Hemiscyllium ocellatum. Taxonomy (NCBI): domain Eukaryota; kingdom Metazoa; phylum Chordata; class Chondrichthyes; order Orectolobiformes; family Hemiscylliidae; genus Hemiscyllium; species Hemiscyllium ocellatum. The sequence goes on from NC_083420.1 coordinate 68,423,447, forward strand.
AAGGGTGTCAGACAGGATTTTGAAGTCAACATTTAAAAGTGAGTTGGGCCTCGAGGAAGCACAATCTTTCAGTGTCTTCGTTTTCTTAAGAATAAGAGAGACATGAACCTCTCTTAAGGATGGTGGGAGTCAATCGTGACCGTGTGAGTGACTAACATGGTAAGCATCGGCCCTGACAATATTTTTATAAATTCCTCATAAAATTCACTTGGAAATCCGTCAGGACCGGGCGCCTTTCCGCCCTGAAGCTGCTTTATACTCTCCAGCACTGTCAATGGTGCATTAAGACAAGACACTCATTTGGGGTAACCCCTGGAAGATCCAAGTTCTTGAAGAAAGACTCCATCTTAATTCTCATAATGATCAGTCTGATATAAGTCGGAGTAAAATCTCCGAAATGCTGCTTTAACCTTTATCGGATTGCAGCTAAGGGTTCCAGTAACTTCCCAAATTGAGGTAATTGCTTTGTGGCTCTCTTTTTACTCACAAGATAGGCTAAATGCTTGCCCGGGCTTATCACCATGCTCAAACAGCCTTTATTTTGCAGAAGTACGTTCCTTTTTAGCTGTCTGTGTGAGCATAGAATTCACTGTAGACCAATGCGTTGTGATCCTCTGCAGCCTAGCCACGGAGCGTTTATCACAGTGTGCCCTCTCGGTTCCCTTCAACCGTGCCTGGAGCAAGCGTTCCTGCTTCAACTTCTGCCACATCTGAAGAAATAATTATTCCTTTGGCATAAGCCTTAGCAATTTTCCACAGAATGGATGGGTTACTGGTTGAATCTGAATTAATGGGTAAGAAAAATCTGAATTCATCACAGAAATACTCAATGAACTTACTATCCTTAAGAATAAAGGGATCCATTCTCCCGTGTCTCGAACCTGCTATATTGCCCTTAAACTTAACCAATAAGCACACTGTTGCATGGTCAGAAATGGCAATATTCCCAATTGTAAAGAACACCACGAATCGAAGATTGCTGCAAGATGAGGAAGAGATCAACCCTAGTGTGGCCTTTCTGCGGGTTAAGAAAGAAAGTAAGATCTCTATACATGAGGAGGATCTGCCTCCAAACATCCTCCAGCCACAGTTTCACACAAACATTGCTTAGATTTTTAAGATGGTACTGGGGGCTTTTGGCCATTCTGTCCACGGTCGGTGCAAATGAAAATTGAAATCCCCTCCTCCAATAATGTGCTTCGAAGAAAGATTACTTAATTTGGAAAATGCATCTATCAGGAATTTAAGGCTGTGCATCAGGGGGCAATAAACATTCAAAATTCAGTTTTCATCCCCATATATCTTTGAGAATTATGATCCAATACAACATAAAGATTTAAATGGAAGATTCTGCCTCACCAGTATGGCTTCACCCCTACTCCTAGGATCAAAAGACGAGAAATAAACCCCATCAAACCCACCCTGCTGTAAAGTGAAATGTTCCTTGTCATCAAAATGCAACTCCTGCAATAGGACAATATCCACCCTCTCCATTTTAAGGCTAGAAAGTACCCTTTTCCTGTTAGCTAGCTACCCTTAATGCTCCAGATACACCATTTAAGCATGACATTAACCATAACACATTGGAACAACATTTGAACTACAGAGAGGAAGAACTCAAATTACAAATCGCTGAGCATCAATGAAAAAACATTCATAGAGCCTAAAATAACATACTAACTAAAGCTACTAAAACTAACAAGCTCTCAAAACGTTCCACAACTAAATACATACAAAGATAACAAAAAAAGATACAAAGTGCCAATGGCCCTCAGGAGGGGCATTTAACCGCCGCCCACTGGGGACATTTGCACGTCACGATTCTTTACCTTCTGCCCCATTATCAATACTGCATCCAGGGCAATTAATCCCAAACATCGGGATTGAACTGCCCTTAGGTAGGCATTCAGTCATCACGATCAGCTTCATAACTCCCTCCAGCTTTAGCCAAAACTGACACACAAACAAAGCAAGAGAAAAACGAGTAGTAATATTAATGAAGTTAAAAGTGTGTACTCTACCCATCCCCGACTATAATTTAATACTACTTAATACCAGAAAGATTCAACAAACTTCCTTTAAAACGAGAGAAGCATAATTATCGATATCCATTAAAGCATCCAGCCTGCTTTATAGTGTCCACAAGGTTTTCGCGTTCTCTGGAGAGTCAATGTATCTACTGAAAGATTAACCAGTGCGTGGATCTATTGAAAGCATACGGAGCATCACTGGGCTCATTAAGGAATACTGAATCTCAAGTTCCCTTAGTCTTCTCTTGATATCATCAAAAGATTTTCTTTTCTGAATCACTGCCGCTGAAAAGACTGGAATAACATAATCTTGGAGCCCTTGTCGGATCTTTTCTCTGTATTCTGGAAGCTTCCATAAGTCTTTGAATGCCCTGCAACGACGTAATCGCACAAGGACAGGGTGAGGGCGTAAGTCTGAGTCTGACCTGCCCGCCGTAACCTGATGAACTGTCTAACTCTTCACCCGTCCCTCTTCAGTTTCGAAGTGAAGGAATCACGTCAGCCAGTTCACGAAAAAAAAATCACTGGCTGAACACCTTATGTCTCCAGCAGACCGATCATATGAACATTCTTCGTTCTGCCCTGTTCTCGAGTTCGTCACCTTGTTCAGTTAATGTACGGATCTGTTTTCCAAGGGCGAGGATCCGCTCCTTAGAGGAATCGATCACAGACTCTGCCCCTGCAGTTTGGCGCTCGACCTCATCTGTTCTGTTTCCAAGGTTTTCACTTTGCTCGTCATGGTTTTGGAGCACGGCTGAGAGTGGTTTTAGCCACGGCTGAACTTTTCTTCAATCATGGCTTCAATCATTTCACGCAATTTGGTGAACTCGGAGAACAAGGTCTGGTGAGTAACTGGGTCTATCGAACGAGCAGAGGGGGTTACAGCTACAGCCTCAGGCAAGCTGAAAGCTTCTGACCTTGCCCTGCGTGTTGGGACTTACTCGATCCATTCCCGTGTTTTGTCATTTCCACTTGACAAAACGGAATTAGTAAGGATTCTATAGCTCATTTCGTGATGAATTTTAAGTAAATGACTGTGGTGAGGTCGGTTAGATTACCACTGTGATTCAGAGCCCAGCAAAGCAGACCTTTCAAATCTCTGCCATCTTGTTTACCCCTTAAAATTTTATTGATGTTATCATTTCGTTTAATTCCTGGATATTCTGGAGCCGTGTCATTCAGTACCACTGTCTACATTTTTCCCACATGGCACATTGCTGTACATTCCTCGATAATCCTTGACTCCTTTGTGATTCGTGAAGCTGCCTCAAAAATATTCAATATCTCTGCCTCGAATGATCTGCAGGAAAGAGTGTTCCAAAGACTCACTACACACTGAAAAAATGAACATAAACCGACTCATCGATGTGTGAGGTTAGTTTTACTTTTGTATCCTTATCTGAGAAAGAATATAATAATATTGGAAGCAGTTCAGAGGTGCTTCCCTTTACTTATTCGGTGGATGAAGGGCTGACAACATGGAGACTTTAACAGGTTACCCTTGGAATGAGAGCTGATCTTATTGAAATATGCAATGCCTTGATGTGAATGGATCAACTAAATACCCACTGGGTGTTTGCATAGTCCAAACTTGAGGTCATTGTCATAGAAACCCTAGAGTGTGGAAGCAGGGCATTCTGCCCATCGAGTCCACACAAATCCACCGAACAGTATCCTACCCAGACGTCTCCCCCTACCCTATCCATGTAACCCTGCATTTCCCATGACTAACTCACTTAACCGACACATTCCTGGTCACTCTGAGCAATTTAGCATGGCCAATCACTCTGAGCTGCACATCTATGGAATATGAGAGGAAACTGGAGGACTGGGAAGAAATCCACACGACACAGGAAGAATGTTCAAACTTCACATAGAGGGTCAGACGAGGTTGGAATTGACCTCAGCTCATTGCTGATATGAGGCAGCAGTGCTAACCACAAATCCACCATACTGCTCCATTAGTCCTATTAGTTACCTGCGGCTGATGAAAGAAATCTGCCTGACTTGTTCCTGTCACTGAATCAGGCCCAGTCTGAAACCTTTTTTATCGGTCATATCACCAGCCTGGTTACATTTAAAATGTGTTATGAGCAGTGGAGGAGTGGGACTAGAAAAGGAAACTGTTGACACCCTCCAACTTCAGTCAGAACCGGATTGAGGAGAAATTCTCAAAGTTGGATTTCATTAAAGTGGGAATTCACTTTCTCAGAAGTTTGGGATGGTTGAATCTTTATATTATATCGAGGCTGGCCTCGTCTGATTGTTTATAGACAGGTGAATCAGGGATAATGGTGCATGGAGGGAAAAGTGCAGCTGGGAGCACAATGAGATGAGGCACGACCTTATTTACGTGTGGAGTAGTGTCAAAAAGCCGAATGGCCCACTTGTGTCCCTCAGCCCTGTGTTCTAATGTTCCATTCAGCCCTTGGGACCTGCTATGCTGGGGCAGATCGAGACCACTCCAATGGTTAGATGCAGTTTCAGAAATGTACTTAGAAAATCCAGGCTGGGTCAGAAAGTGACCACCAACCTCAATCCTTCTTTCCAGGCTTCCTCTCTCTGTAACTTCTGTTCCATATGTGAGTCATGTTCCAGACCCAGATTCACAGTGAATACAGCCACCATACCCCATCAAGGGTTAACTCTAACAAATCTTCTGCTCTCCCTGAATGCAACATTGTACAATACGATTTCCAGGAAAAATAACCCGTTACTTTCCAAAAGCATAACATAGGAATGCAAGAAAAAGGAACAGGAGTCGGCCATTCTGCCGCTCAAGCCTGATCGCTCATTTTATAAGAACATGGCTGATCGGCTCTAGGTCTGAACTCCGCTTTCCCAAACAATTCGTTGTATCCCTCCACAACTCTTTTGGAATAGGGAATTTCAGACATTCACTACCTTCTGAGAGAAGATTGAAATTCTAGTCGGTATCTATCTCCTTGAATTCGAGACTCAGAGGAAACACCTTCTCAGCATTTACCTTGTCAAGCCCCCTCTGTATCTTGTACATTTCAGTAATATCACCCTTATGCATTTCAACCGCAATGAATAATCGCCTCACCATTTTCGATGCACTCAACAAATCAAACCTTTCATGCCAGGAACCCGCCTCATTATCCAACCTAGTTACTTGCAACATCAGCATGCTTACGCTACGTTTCATGCACAGGAACACTCCAATCCCTTTGTACTGCTCCTTTTTTGGGAGTCCTCTCCATTAAATAACAGCCTGGATTTTGGTTCTCAGTGTCATCTACAAACTCGGATGTATATTGAACTCAGCTCCCGCCGTCAGGCTATCAGTGTAGATTGTAAATAACTGATGCCATCGGCCTGATATTTGTGGTAATCCAGTAGATACATCTTTTTCATGAAGATCCATTAATCCTGACTCTCCGATTTCTATGTGTTAACCCACCGTCATTCCATCAAACTGAAAGCCTCTGTCTTGTGTCAGAACATTTATTTTGTGATACCTTGTGGAAAATCTCTGGAAAGCCTCATGTTGACTAGTTCCCTTTATCAAGGTTGTTTGTCACATTCTCAGGAGTTCCTGATGAAGGGCTCTTGCCCGAACCATTGACTTTTCTGCTCCTTGAATGCTGCCTGACCTGTTGTGCTTTTCCAGCATGACTCTAATCTTGACATTCTCAGGGATCTCGAGAGAAAAAAAAGGTATGATTTTACAGAATAAAAGTAGTTTCCCTTTCACAAAACCATGCCAACTCTGGCTTTAGCTCTTCTAACTGCTCTGCAATTCCTTCCTTACCAACAGGCACTGGAAGATTCCCAGCAATAATGGTTAGGCAAAGTGGTTCCTGCTTTCTGTCTCATTCCTTTCTTGAAGACATGCACCACATTGGAGGGTCTCCAGTTTCGCTGGAACAATCCTGTAATCCAGAGTGTTATGGAATATTTGACACAGTGCCGCTAGTCACTCTGTGACCACTTCTTTTAAAATTAACTGCAGACCTGCTAGCCTTATTCTTATCTGTTAGTCTAAAACCTTGCTACTTTTGTTACAAACAGTTCAAGAAATTCCGTCCTATTACCATTTTGTTTATACCATTTAAATGCTTACTGTACTTTCCCCATGAGGAACGATTTAAAATACTGCTGTAATTTATCTGCCTGTTCCCTGTGGCCAGTTCCCTAGTTACACCCTCCACATGGCCTCAATGTACTTTCCTGACTGCACTTCTGCCTCAGCTCGCAAACACATTTTTAAGCTTTTCTTTATACAGATGGAAAAGCTCGTGATGCTTGCTTTTAAAATTCTTGCAAATCTATTACATCATGTCTTTTCATACATCTTCCACGCTTTCTAGATTCACACAGTCATATTGTGCACAAACAGACCATTTGGTCCAATTTGTCCATGCTGGCCAGGTTTTCTATACTAAACTAGTCTCATTTGCCTGCACTTGGCCCAAATGCCTCTAAACGTTTCCCATTCATATATTTGTCTTTGAAATATTGTAGCTGTACTTCCATCTACGACTGTTCCTCTGGCAGCTCATTCCATACTTACATCACCCTCTGTGTAAATAAAGTTGCCCCTTTGTCCCTTTCAAGTTTTCCCTCTTTTACTTTAAAGCTATGCATCTATGTTTGACCTCCCTGATCCTGCAGAAAAGACCTTGGCTATTCACCCTATCCATGCCTCCCATGACATTATAAACTTCGAGAATGTCACCCATCAACCTCCTACACTCCATCTGATACTAACTTCAAGATAAAATGTTTAACAATAAGCACTTCAAATTTGAAAGAATTATAAAGATGACAGGTAAAGAAAACAGCCCCAACGTCACACTGTTAGTTTTGCTCTATGTTACAAAACTAAGGTAGCATGAAACTCTTACTCGTGCCAATAAGAGGTCAAGCACCTGAATTCCTTAGTGCGAAGGAGGTGATGATCTATAGAGTTTAACCTATCTCTTGCTAGATCTATATAATACCACATGGTCAACATTCCCTCTCCTGTTCTTTCTGTGACCTTGTGTGGTTGCGTTTTTTAATTTTACACTCAGTTAGAGAGAACCGCTTTCCCCCATTCGCATTTTAATTTGAACACATTTTGCATCATCTTCTCGTTCCCAACTGCTAATAGCCCGTTTATCTTATGCTATGCCCTCTTTTCCAAGTCATGCATCCCCCAACTCCGGCAAGGGATTAAAAAGCCCAGTTTCCAACCTTTTTCAGTTCTGAACAAGTCACACGGACTTGTAAGGCTAACTCTGTTTCTCTGTCTCTGCAGATGCTGCCAGACCTGTTGGGTTTCTCCAGTAACGAATAGGCACACCACAAATTTTCAATTGAAGAAATAGCGAAGGATACTGGAACTAAAAACACAAAAATAGCTGGAGAAACTGAGAGCTTCGTAAAAGAGTCACTGGCCCCAAAAGATTAACTCTATATTCACTACAAAAGACGCCCGCAGACCTGCTTTGTTTCTTCAGCAATTTTTGGACAAGTTCCAATTTGTGAAAGCTTCTCAAACGCCCTGTCCAACACAAAGCGTCGTACCCTGGGAACTGAATGATAATGCAAAGTGCACACATTCATTGGCTCTGAAACTGAATATGGCTGGCATCACTGACACCACAGAGCTCTTCATCATGGTCAGGGAGAAAACCGGAGAGAAACACATTCAATTCAACCGCAGAAAATGACATTAAGATAAAGGAGAAGATTCAGATGAATATGTTAAAGGGTTTGAGTAATGTAACAAATTGAAAGCATGACACCAAGGAGAGACCCTCAGCAGAATGAGAGTAGGAAAATGGAATTATCACGGCATCAGAAACCAGGTGATGTCACTGAGTTCACAGCTGATGGGTGAATGGGTCTCGATGTTAACTGGGGGACAGTCAGTAGAATTGAATTGCAGATATTGCAGCTCAAACTGGGCTATCACGAGATTCTGTTGACAACAGCAGCAACAGAAACAGGATTGTATTCAAACATAATCTGTATCATTTTCCCCAGGGTATTCCATCAGTCTACAATTACCACCAAGCCGAGTGATGGTTCAGTGATGTGTGTGAGTGAACATGCCAAGGTCAGGACCATGTGTACCTAAAGCTGATGACAAACCATTAAAGCTACCGCACTTGAATTGTTTCATTCCACACAGCAGAACGAACATTTGATAGAGAGGACGAAATGATCCCAAGACGAACAGATCAGATCTAAGCTCTGCAGTCCTGCCACATCCACACATAAATCTCAGTGTACTACTAAACAATTTATTAGAGGAAAGGTCTCCACAAATATCCCCATTTTAAGTAATGGAACAGCCTTGCATATTAATGAAAAAGACAAGGATGTAGAATCTGCACCATCCTCAGCTAGAGGTGTTGAATCGATGATCCACCTCACCCTCGTCATGATGCCCACAGAATCACAGAAGCCAGTCTTCAATGAATTCGATTCGCTGCACTTGACATGAAGAAACAGTTGGACAAGTAGATATGACAAAGGCAATGAGCCCTGACCCCATTCCCGCAATGGTACTGAAGACTTGTGCTGCACAACAAGCCGTGTCCCTGGGGCAGCTTTTCCATTCCAGCTCCAACTCGGACAACTCCCCGGCAATGTGGAAAATTAATCAACTATGTCCCGTCCCCTAATAGATTAATAATTACATTCTGACCATTTAACACTCCCTCAGTGCCTTCACGATAATCACATTGGTGGGAGTTCATTTTGACAGAGCTGTCAAGCAGTACAGAAATAACTCGCTCAGTGTGATTTCCGATAGGTTCCTTTGTGGACATGGTACTGTTGTGGATGAATGTCACTGGATTGCTAATCCAATGCAGGATAATGCTCTGGGCAGCTGGTGGAAGTTAAAAAATTAATAAAATATCATGATCTAGAATCTGGTGATGGCAACAATGACCTTGCATCCAATGTTGATTGTAAATATCGATCTCCTTTCCCAACGTACTTTCAGAAAGTGAATTTCCCGTGCTTTCCTGGTCTGGGCTAAAAATAACTCCAGACACAGAGCCATGTGATAAAGTCTTCAATGGTCCCTGAACCGGCCAAGCAAGGCACTCAATTGTATCACACTTCTCCAAGGTCTTAAAGGATAAAACCAGACAGAATACCCAGCACCATCCTCGATATCAGAAAAGGGAACCGGAATCACAGTCCTGTTGACCCTGCAGAGTCCTCCTTCCTAACATCTGAGAATTTGTGACAACATTTCCAGAGCTTTCCCAAAGGCTGCACGGAATCATCGGGAAAGGAGTAGGCCATTCAACACATTGAGCCTTCCCCATTCTAGTTCATTGAGAAAATCTCCTCAATGCAGTTTTCCCGACACAGTGTTCAGATCCATTAATATGTTTAAACATTGTGAAATATAAAATAAGAACTGTTGTAGTCCCTTCAGTCCATCAATCTTGCTCCTCGATTCAATATACAAGCAGTTCTCTGATAACGCGGGTTTATTAAACGTGATTTGACTGTAATGCGATTCATGAATTGTGCACCTTTTTTTCTATAAAATGAGCTCCCGCTCACTGTGACGCGATTCCTTGCCAGGCACCAGCTCAACAACAAAACCCAGCTCAGGATCCTCTCTCTGCAAAATGCACTCCCTGAGTGATCAGCCAGAACAGGAATGCAATCCGCTCTGCAAAGCCTTGAACCTGAGCCTGTAACGGGAAAGTATTCTCTCCAATTAGAAGGAACTTTGTTTCAAACTGGGAATGAATCTTGAGGAGAAATTGAATTCCATGTTGGCATCATGTGGTCAGTCAGCCCTGCGTGCTTTCTGGTGAAGAGTTTGGTGAAAGGTACAGGGATGTAGCCAGTGGCTGTATTGTGAAAGCATTGCATTTACAGCACTATTTCATTACCATATATGATTTAAAGGTTTAATTAGATTGTGCAAATGTGTGCGTTAGACGAACTTTAATTTTGTTTTTTTACTGATATTTTGCGGTTCGCCCATTATTCTCTTTTCTCCATAGACCACATTATTAATATTGCATGTTTTTTTCTGCAACACAGTGATGCACAGGAACACAGCTACCACGTTATTGAAGAGCAACCTGTAATGATATCTGATCCTCTATCTTCATACCATACCCTACTCTCTTCCTATCCCTTTAGTTTCCAGAAATCCATTTTTATATTCAGTGCCTTGGTTTCCAAAGTCTGATCTGGGAGATAATTCCCCAGGTTCACCAGTCTCTGAGTGCAGACATTTATTCTCATCTCAATGCAGAGTGGTCTGTCTGTACCTAATACTATGGTCCCTTGTTTTGATGTCCCAGCCAGGGGAATCGTCACCCCTGCTTCCAATCTGTCTTTTCAAGACAGAGTTTTATATATTTCACTAATATCTCCATTCATTTTCTCTAAAGCCCATGGAATTCAGGCCTAGCCACCCCAGATTCTGATCCCACAACAGCGATCAGTCTGGTCATCCTTCACTGCTCTCCCTCAATGTCAGGTTTGTCCTTTATTAGGTAAGGAGACCAAAACTGTACATAATACTGCACAGTGTTCGAGATGAGGTCTCACCAACGCCCTATACAGCTGCAGTAAAACACCCTTACTCCTGTATTCAAATCCCCTGTAATGAAGGCGAACACACGATTTATCTGCCTATCTGTTTTCTGCTCCTGCAATAGTGCTTTCAGTGACTGGTGTACAGGGAGATCCAGATCCTTTTTCAATGTTACAGCTACCCACTTGTTGGGTCTGTGTATACTGGTCAGCGTGCCAATGCCATTACCAGTATTGACTTCATGATTCAGATCTCACTGCCCTACACTGACCTTGGAGGGTTGTACAGAAGAAACAAAAATGCAGCTTAAGTTCCTTTATATATCAACATTTTTCAATCAATACCCTTTCAATGATAGGCTCTCGTTCTGTTTTTCCCATCAAAGGTCACAATATCACATATCCCACACCACCACTCCCCATTGCTCCTCATGTGCCACGTATTTGCCCAGACACTCCACTTGTCTCAATCACCTTGGAGCATTTTGACATCCTACTCACGCACTCACAATCCGATATTGTTTAGAGCCATCTGAAAACTTGAAAATTTGTTTTTAATCCGCTCAATCAAATATATGATGTGTATTGGGAATAGCTGTGGCCCAAACCCCAACCATTGCTATATCCTCGAAGCCTTCCATTCAAAAAAATACATTGTTTTATTTCTACTCACTGCTTCCTGCCAACTCTCCCATTCTAAAATCCCATTAATGCCAATCCCATAGGATTTGAATTTGCATGATAGGCTTTATCAAAAATCTTTCTGAAAATGCACACATGTCATTGATTGCTTCTCCATAATTATGCATTAGGCACTTTCTCAAATATGATTCCCATTTGATCAATCTCTGTTGACTTTGTCTGTGCTCATGACTTTCAGTTCCAATACTTCCTCTAAAACTGTTCAGTTGCTAATTTCATTTTATTCCCTTTTTCTAAACAGACTAATGTTCACTAATTTTGATGGGAAGTTTTCTTATGTGAAGACATAACTGAAGTATTTGGTCCACAGTTCTGCCTTTTCCTTGTCCTCAATTCTCTGGTATCAGACTGTAAGAAAGCTGCACCTTTTTTCCTGTAATTTTGCCATTGACATATTTTCAGAAGGTATTACAAGTTCAATCTTAAAAACCCTTGTTAATATACACTTCAGAAACCCATCCATTCCTACCTTAAGCTACTGAATGATTGATCTTCCACAGCCATACAAACACAGAAGCACAGACTTTGTCCCATCAACAATAGAGCACGGTCTACATTAGCCCCACTTTCTGACACAAGACAGTAGCCGTGAATCTTATGGCATTTCAAGTTCACAACCGTGTGTTTTCTAATGGTTGTGAAGTTACCATGACAATTCTTCTCTCAGGAAGTGCATTCCTGACCCCAGCACCCTCTGAGTGAAAAACAATCCTCAATTCCTCTCCACATCTCAAATCCTTCACTTCAAAATGTGTTCCATTGTTCTTGGCCCTTTGACTAAAATGAACAGCTGCTATCTATCCACCCTGTCCATGTCCCTCGTAATCCTATCCTTCCGAATCTCGGGCCATTCAGCATTCTCTCCTCCAAACTAAACAGCTTATCCAGCCTCTCTTCATAGCTAATATGCTCCATCCCTGGGAACATCCTGGTGAATCTCCTCTGAGCCCTCTCCACTACAATCACATCCGTCCTGTAATGTGGCTCCCAGAACTACAATCAGTATTCCATCTTGGCAAAAGCAAACTTCCACATAGCTCTTATAATCTATGCCTTGATGAATAAAGGTTATGTCTACGGTACCCTATGCTTTTTCAAATTGTGCATTAACCAGTTTAGTCACATTCAGGGATTTGTGGAGAAGCACCCTCTGAGCTTCCTCGTGTGCTGCCATTCATTGAGTTCTCCCCTGTCCAGTTCCTTCTTCGAAAGTGCATAATTTCATATTCATCAGTTTTACATTCCACCTGCAATTGATCCACCCATCTGACAATTCCATCTGTATCTTCTTGTAACATAAGACCTGCTTCCTCATTGCCAACCACACGGCCAATGTTTTTATCAAACACAAACTTAGTTGTCACATTCCCGCCTCTCCTGTCTATATTCACAGCTGCATCACTTATGAATATCACAAATACTCAGGTTAAAGATGACACAACATCAGGTTATACTCCAACAGGTTTATTCGGAGGCACTAGCTTTGAAGAGCTGCTTCTTCATTAGGTGGTTGTGCATTTTGAAATCTCGTTCCTCTGAATAAACGTACTGGACTATCACCTGCTGTTATGTGATTTTTAAGTTTGTCCTGATGAAGGGCTTATGCCCGAAACGTCGAATTTCTTGTTCCTTGGATGCTGCTTGACCTGCTGCGCTTTTCCAGCAACACATTTTCAGCTCTGATCTCCAGCAGCTGCAGACTTCTCTTTCTCCTTTAAGTTTGTCCACCCCAGTCCAACACCAACATCTCTGTATCACAAATAATAAGGGAAACAGTACTGATCCCTGTGATATACCATTGGACACCGGTCTCAGTCACACTAACAGCTTTCAAACCCCCGCCCCCCCTCTGTCTCCTAATAGGAAGGTGATTTGGATGCAACTTGGCAAATCACGAATGACTACGACCTGTTCCTTTCTTATTCTTTTCCGTTTGATACACTTGCAGAATATCTGGGGATTCTCTCTAATCTTGCCCTAAAAGCAGGTTTTAGGCAGTTCTCACCAAGTGAAGAATTTCCTCATTCTTGCGGTCTTAAATGGTCTGTCCCCTAAACTGCAATTATTTGCCTTGAATGTGGAACTGACAGCCAGGGAAACGTCCTGTTTATTTCCAACGTGGCATACGTTTTGAGAAGTTTCCAAGTTTCATTGTGACCATCCTCTCATTCTTTCAAACTCTAAAGGACACAGGCCGAGTTGACTCGTCCGGCAATCTCGCGATCTGAGAGACTAATCTGGATAATGTCCATTGCACATTTTTGTGGTCATTATATTTTTTCTCAGATTGGGTCAGCAACACTTTACACAATGGATGTAGGTTTGCTCGCTACATTTCCAGACGTTTCGTTATCTTACTAGGTAACATCATCAGTGGACCTCATGCGAAACAATGCTTAAAATTCCTGCTTTCCATTTATATGTTTGGATTTATTTGTGTTGGTGATACTATTTGCTGTGGCGAAGTCAATTCCTGTTCCTTTTCTCAGAGAGTGGTTGATGGCGTCTAAAAACTAATAGCACATTGAGTTAGACATCTGTCAGAAATACTTATGGATTTTCTCCATTGTTGCTGTTAATTCCTAAATATCCAATATCACATGCTGTATAATAGATTCCAACAGTTTCCAACTTGCAGATATCAAGTTAATTGTTCAGCAGTTCTCAAAACTATGTCTTCTTCCCTTTATAGATGCTTGGATTCCTTCCATTAATCTATAGTGCTTGGACCACGTTTGCTAACTTCCATTTATCCACAATGGCTTCCAGCTTCTGCAGAATGCACAGGAAAATGAAACACAGTCATCGACAGTGCAAGTAATATTTCCATTGCCGATTTATGTCTGACATTTTAATATGAAGTACATCAGGTTTGTCAGACGTAGCAATGCTCAATCTAGCTACATTCTCAAATACCACCTTGTTACTGATAGAAGTTGACTGTATGTCTTCAGTTGCACAAGCCCTACATGATCACTGGGGATTACTGGGTGATTTTGTGGATCTTCCTCCGTGAAGACAGATGCAAAGTAACTGGTTATTTTCTTGGCCATTTCCGTGTTTTGCACAATAAACTCTCCTCTCCCGATTACCAATTTCCATATTTGACCTTGCATTTACTTTGTTTCCTTTGAAATGCAGATTGTAGATTTATGCAGTGCTTTTGTTCCTGTTTGTCAGCATTCATGTTCTGTTTTTGATTTCCTTATCAATTTCATGGCCCTTGTTTCTGGATTGTGAATTTCTGAGAATTCTCAGGTTTCCACAATGACTGAAATTCTTCCGAAGCCACTTCCTATGATTAATACGTTTTCTAACTTGTTATGTTAAACATCATTGGGTCACTTTCCCTTTCTTTGGTGTTTATAACTGAAATAAATAGACACATTATTCAGACTTTGCATTATTTCTATTAATCTCCTGGTCCTGACCAGACATATTCAGGAATACTGCAGGAGGACAGAGAAGGAATTGCGGGAGCCCTGGCTGATATTGTTACATTATTGCTGACCAAGTCTATCATCCAAGTCAGCATGACTTTGTGCATCGGACACCAAAGCTCACAAATTTGTTCGAATTCTTTGACGAAGTGACCAGCAACGTTGAGGAGATCAGGATGGTATGCGTAGTCTATATGGATTCAAGTAAGGCCTTCAATAAGCTTCCACATGGTGCGCTGCTCTGCAAGGTTATATCGCATGAAATTGAGGAGGACCTGCCAGATTGGATACAAAATTGGCTTGATGGTAGGAAGCTAAGAGTAATAGTGGGAGGATGCTTGTCAAACTGCAGGCCTGGGACTAGTGGAATGCATCGGGGCGATGCTGGCACCACTATATATTACATATATCTATAATTTAGATGAGAATGTACGTGCATGATTTGTAAGTTTGAAGGTGACAATAAAATAGGTGGTTACATGGAGAATGACAAAGGTTATCAGAAACTTCAGAACTTACAGCAGTACCTTGATCAGTTGGGGAAGTGGGCCGAGAAATGGCGAATGGATTTTAATGCAGATCAGTGTAAGTACTTGCATTTTAGAAACTCAAATCAATCTCGGGGTTTTATAATGAACAGCTGGATGTTAAGGAATGTAGTGGAGCAGAGCGACCTTGGAATTCAGGTGCATGGTTCTTTGAAAGTTGATTGAGAGGCACACAGGGCAAGGAAGAAGACTTTTGGCAGTCTGGCATTCATCAGTCATGGCACTAAGTAGCGGATTTGGGGAGCTATGCTGCAGAACACGGGGCACTGATGAGGCCATACTTATAGCGTTATTTTCAGTTTTGTTAACTTTACTATAGGAATGATGTTATTAAACTGGAATGAGTGCAGAAGAAATTTACAAGGATGTTGCCAAAGATTCAAGGCTCTGAGTTATAGGGAGAGTTTGGAAAAGCAAGGACTTTTTACTTTTGCGTGTATGAGACTGGGGAGAGGATCTTACTGAAGGGTATAAGATCATAACAGGCATGAATAGAGTGAATGCACTCAGCCTTTACTTCCTAGGATTGGACAATCACGGACTAGAGCGCATCAGTTCAGAGGGGTAAGAATAAAAGGGAACCTGAGGAGCAACTTTTTTACACATAGGGTGATACGCATATGGAATGAGCTACCAGCAGAAGTAGTTGAGGTTGGTACATTCACAACATTTAGAATACATTTTGACAAATACAGGATCGGAAAGGATTAGAAGGATCCGGGGAAATGGCTGGGAAATGGGGTTAGTGTGAATTGACATTTTGGTCGGAATGGATCAGTTTGAGCTGAAGGACCTCTGGGACTCTATGACTCTAACAACCATTGCTTATCTCCCACTGAATGTTATTTTGTATTTTCCCAATTCACTGGAACAAACTTGACCCTCTTGGCTCCATGCTTCTATCATGTTTGACCAAAATGTACAAACATTCTATATTGTATGCAGACGCCGTCTAAGATACAACATATTAATGTCACTACTCCTCCAAAGCTGCATCAGAGCAAGGACATTGATTAGTCCTCCTGAATACACAACACCAAATCCGAAAAAAACCTGATCTCCAGTTTGGTTCAATACATACTCTTCAATCCAACTGATATACATTTAGGGAATTTATTTTTCACAGCATGAGCAGTCACTTAGTTAACGCAGTTGAAATGCAACTTGAGACCATCCAGTAAGACTGCAATATCCATGATATTTGCATGTCTAATTTTCAGAGCATATGACGCTCAGAATTTCTGCAACAGTTTTAGTTTCGATATTTAATACACCAATGTTTGCTTCTCCTTTTTATTTGTAAGCTTCCCTTAAACTGAATCTGAGGAACATGGTCTGTGGCGTTATTGGTGATAGACCTGGACAGGACACCCCAGAAGGGTCACCTTGAGGCTGTGATAGAGGACAAGCGTCAATAACCTTCTCCGCTGTCAGGATAAGGGTCACCATATTTTACCTGCTCCTTCACACTCCCTGTATACCTGTTATAGCACTGACCCCCGAACAAGGCTCACATTCTATTTCAAAATAAGGCTCAGGCATTTCCAAACTCACTATTG
This sequence comes from Hemiscyllium ocellatum, assembly GCF_020745735.1. Taxonomy (NCBI): domain Eukaryota; kingdom Metazoa; phylum Chordata; class Chondrichthyes; order Orectolobiformes; family Hemiscylliidae; genus Hemiscyllium; species Hemiscyllium ocellatum. The sequence goes on from NC_083420.1 coordinate 68,440,261, forward strand.
AATTCAGCAACTTTCTTCCTCACTTTCTTTGCCACCTATGCAATACCCCCGACACTAATAATACTAAATTGATTTACAACTCTCGACTGACTCGTTCCAGACACCTCACCATTCCCCCCAGCCCCACATCCACCAGCACTAAAAGCAGGGTCACCCATTTCCACTATCCCTCTCTCTCTCTCTCTCTCTTTCTCCTGTCTGGAATGGGACAGAAAGGGCCAAGCCGGGTGGTACTGCGCCTGATGTCTGTTCCCTCACACCCCCTTCTCCCGCCATGTGGGGAGGAACCTGGCATGAGCCGGAAAGAAACAAGATGGCTCATGTGGAGCTTCTGAAACATCCACTTCCCATCAACTGAGTAAAGAGCAACATTCAGTTCTCACTTTAAACCCACTGTCAGTTCCAACGTCAGTCCATTCACTCCCAACCAAAAACAGATACCTCACTGCACAGAGAGGCAGACACTGAAATGCACAGACTTATTGGCAAACACCCGAACATACTAACATGCAAAACACACATAAGGAGATATGCATACACACACATTGCAATACACAGAGACATATACAGTTGCACAGAAATAGATACAAGCACAGATAGAAACACGGAGGCTGATACACAGGTACACAGATGTAGCCACACAAGTACACAGAAAACAAGCACATGGACACACACACACACACACACACACACACACACACATACATATATATATATATATATATATATATACACACACACAGTATATATACAACCACAAGGTATGAACTCATATTACTCCAGTTTCCTCATTTCCCCTCCCCCCACCTTGTCTCAGTCGATTATCTTGAACTCAGCACCGCCCTCCTAACCTGCAATTTTCTTCCTGACCTCTCCGCCCCCACTCCACTCCGGCCTACCACCCTCACCTTGACCTCTTTCCACCTAACACATCTCCATCGCCCCTCCCCAAGCTCCTCCTCCCTACCTTTTATCTTAGCCTGCCTGGCACCCTCTCCTCATTCCTGATGAAGGGCTCTGGCCCGAAACGTCGAATTTCCTGTTCCTTGGATGCTGCCTGACCTGCTATGCTTTAACCATCAACATTTTCAGCTATATATACATACACACAGAGACACAAACACTCGTGTCATGAAGACACAAATCGGCACGTTTTTGGTTTATCAAGGGAACAAGGATTCTAGGTAGAAGGCAGGAAAATGAGTTTGGGGTACATACAAGAAATTATTGAATGGCATATCAGACTCGATGGGCCGAATGGCCTCATTCTGCTCCTTTTTTCATGCTCATGTGGTGTTATGCTGTCAAGTATTCACTTTCTGAGATTGCAGCAGAGGCTGGATTTGATGCATATTTGACTGGAAAGAGTCAGTGGGAATGTGGGACAGGTTTGGACGGCAGAATGGCTTATGGTTATTCATAATTATTATATCATTAAGTATGAAAAGAGGTGGTGATTTGATGCGAGGTAGCACAGGTTTAATATAATGGGTCCGACAATGAAGTAAAGATGACCCTTTGCATTTAGTGCCGTGCGGTCTGTGGGATGCTCATCCTCAGGAAATAGGGAAGCTATTGAGGATATTCTAGGCTGAGCTCGACTGATCTTTGCTGGACAGGAGAGTCAATGTTTATCGGGAACAGACAGGAGAGGGATGATCAGAGACAATTGGACCAGCCATGAGCATTCTGAATGTGTTGTTATCTCAATCCACCCTCGATGCTGTTATAGAGATATACTGCTGCCCCGAACCCATGTATTGTTCCTTCAATCCACCCCTCGATGCTGTTACTGGGTAGGGGACCACCCTAATCCGTCAGACAGGATCGTTACAATGAGACAGGAGGAGACCATTCTGCCCCTCTAAGAAATTACACAGGAATATAGAATTAAGTAATTCAGATCGTTGAGTACATTGCACAGCCCAGGACGAGGCCATTCAAGCCGCCTGAACAGCTACACAGGAACAGGGAATATGTCACTAGCAGGAAATAGAGAGTAGAGAGAAATGTTTACTTTCAGCCTGCAAAGCTCTAACTGATGGAGTACCTCAGAGATCACTGTGAGGTTATCAATTATCTGCATCAAAGATCTGGAAGAAGGGGAGGGAATGGCTTGGAGCTCAATTAGCTCGTACACCAAAATGGTCTCCTCAAATTGAGATACTGAGTCTGCAATATGATTATAGACAGGGAAGCTTAGTGCGCAAACCTTCTGTAGAAATAACATAAGGTAAATTGTCTATTTTGGCATGAAGGATAAAACAATGGTAAACAATTTAAATGGAGAGAAATTGCAGTACTCTGATACAGGCGGTTTCTATGTTCCTGGGACATGAATCATGTGAAGTCAGTCTGCAGATGCAGCATGTGATTTGGAAGGTAAGTGGAATGATGCTGTTTTTGGCAAAAGGTTAAGGTTTAGTTGCAGGGATGTTTTACTGCATCTGTACAGGGCATTGCTGAGACCACATCTGATGCACTGTGCGCAGTTTTGATACCCTAACACTAAAATAAAAGGAAATAATTATTTTTGAAATTTTCAAAGAGGTTTCCCTTTTCTCATTCCTGGGATGCCGGCCTTTGGTAATGGGGGATAATCAGTTCCGATCTTAGCTGAGAAATAGTATTGAATTACCATGACTTTCAGAAAAGTGCATCAGCTGGATGCATATTATCTTTCGTCAGGGAAACTAACGCTAGAGAATAAATTTGAAGAAAAAAGATGTATTGATATCAATACACATACTATGAAGACACCTACCAATACTTACAAATTACACAGACACATGTCATCAAATTATAAAGTGGGGACATTTTTTGAGATTGAATGGAATTGTATACAAGAGCAATGACACACCTGCATATAATCCATAATCAGGTTTTCCAGAGAATTTTCCAGGAGATCGCACATGGTTCAGTTTGGTGTTCAGTTGACATTATGGTATGTTTCAACACAGAGAGGGAGAATATTGTTCCCTGCCTGAGAAGCAACAGCCGATTGATCCCTTTCTCTTACTTTGTTCCACCACTTAGCAAAGTGTCAGTCGATAAAATCCCTGAGTTATCTTTGCCACTTGTGATGGATTCCTGGTGAGGATTTATTGGAAACTCTCATATGCCTGAAACAAAGGGAATTCAGCCAAATCCAATTGTTCCAGAACAAAATCCCACAAATAGTAGCTTATTTGAACAGAACAACTTCAAAGGTAGAATAACATTTGGGGCACTCTGTCATTTTACCATTTGATTTGAGTACATCGTTCTGTGTCTTACATTTTTTTTTCTCGAAAATTACCTACTCTGAGACTGATATCATTAGCCACATCATTAAACTGGTTACATTTAAGATTGGTGTAACCAGTGGAGGAGTGGGACGGAAAAGGATACAGTGACCCTCCAACATTGGCTGGAACACAAATGAGAAATTTTCAAATGGCTGTCCAAGTAGAAATCCCCTCCCCAGAAGTTTGTGCTGCCTGGATGTTTACATTTATTCAAAGTTGCATTTGTTGACATTTGACAGAAAAGTGAATGTAGAAAATGGTATACAGAGAGAAAACTGCTGGGGAGACCACAATCATATGACACATAATCGTTGTGCTTGGTGGAGTGGTGACAACGTGTCTAATGGCACATTCCTGCTGCTCAGTCCTATGTTCCTAATTTCCATCCAACCACTCACAGCCCCTGCAAGGAGTAGTTGGAGGCCACTTGCTCCAAATACCTGATCCACAGTAACACAGCATCTCATTCAATTCCTCAAGACTGTCACACACACACAGTTGAGTGTGGGTTGGAAAATGCTACTTGGAAATCCAGGCTGGGTTCGAAAGACGCCTCTCGTCTCTTTGCAGAGTGTTTCCTCTCTGCAACTTGTGCTTTATTTGTTGGTCATAATGTTGGTCGAGATTCACTGTGAACACAACCCCATATCTCATCCAGAAATGCTTTGCTCTTTCTGATTTCAACGTTCAATAACAGAACGTTCAGGAAAATTACAACCATTAACTTTGTGATTACATAATATGAGGACATAAGGAACCGGATCAGCTAGTTCGGACGATCTAGTCATTGTATACCATCATGGCTGATTTACTGTTGGCATTAGCTCCTTTTTAATGCCCAATTCTTCACATCCCTTAGCTGTCTGACAGGTCAAAAATCCATCTAACTCCTCCTTAATTACTTTCAGTGATGTAGCTCCCTTAACTCTCTAGCGCAGATAATTCCTGACATTAATTACCCGCTGTGAGAGGAAAACATTCCCTACATACATCGTCACCGAATTGATATGAACGAGCGGTGAACACAGGAGCTGAGCAAACAGTGAATGGCTTTGATATCAAGTCAGTATTTGACTGAGGATGGCATCAGGACCACTCACTTATTTGAGCTGAATGGAAATCAGGTGTAACCTCCCACTTATCTGGGTTTTTCAGATCACAAAGAAAGATGCTTGTGGTCGGTGGCCAACATTCCTAACAGTTCCTGGATATCTCTGCAGGAGATCCTCAGGTTAGCCTCCTCAGTGCAAACATCTTCAACTGCTACATCAATGTCTTTCCCCATCATAAGACCTGAAGTATGGATGATGACTGAAGATCACACAATATTCAGACATTCTCTGCCCCCTCAGCTCCTGAACCATCATGTGTCCATGTGCATCAAGACCTGGACAGCATTCCGGTTTGTGCTGTTAAAGTGTCGCTAACATTCATGCAACAGCGCTGCCAGACACTGCACATTTCCACAGTTAACAGAGGAGCATAAACCCAGGCTGGTTGCACACTGATATGTGGAAGCCATTGAGCCTGTGGAGGCTACTGAACATGAAGAGGGACAGCCCATTCAATCAATCTGCCTATTCCACAGGAAGAAAGGGGTCTGGTCTGTACATTGAGCTGTTAAAGAGGAACAGGCAGAGCCCAATCAGATCCTTAAACCTGTTCCATGAGACCAGGAGGAGGCTATTCAGTCCCACGAGATAGTTATACAGAAACAGGAGGGCGTCATTGGTACTCTACTATGACAAACCAATGAAACCGAGACTGCATTGATAGGGGGCTCCATGGTTCCATTGTTTGTAGAACGTGTGCTACCTTAACATGGTTTGCTGCCAGTGAGGAGGCAAACCAAATATATTGTGTGAAGTCTCAAGGAGGCATCTTCTAGCTCCGAGAAGTCACTCCCATGTGCTCTATGTAGGTGAGAAGCTGCTGGGAAGAGTTAACTCTTTTATAATGTAGGTACTGTTGCTGCTGTCGGGATTATGGATAGCATGACGTTGATTGCAGGATCACGCAACAATTGAACTGTATTAACGTTGGGAGAGCTTTTTTTTCAAAAGCCTGAACCTCTCTCTCTCTCTCTCTCTCTCTCTCTCTCGCTCTGTCTCTCTCTCTCTCTCTCTCTGTCTCTCTCTCTCTCTCTCTCTGTCTCTCTCTCTCTCTCTCTCTCTCTCTCTCTCTCTCTCTCTCTCTCTCTCTCTGTCTCTCTCTCTCTCTCTATCTATCTCTGTGAATTGAAATAGGTAGTGGGGGTGGTTGGATGGAATGTTCTCAGAGGCTCTTAAACTATCAAGAATCATGCAACCTGAGTGAAAAAAGCCATGGAATTTATCACCATAACAGTGTCTGTTTATAACATCATAAGTGATTGTACATCCCCCTTAATGTTCAATGCAATCACCTTATTCTCTCACTGAGATTCACTCACTATTCATGCTGCCATCATCCCAGGGATTAGCCTGGTGAGACTTGAGAGAAAGTCTATCCACAGTACCCCAAATACTGCCTCAACACACTCAGGGATGATCACAATAATCCTTTTCTCTCACTTCGACATCTCCGTTTCCTTCCTGTGTTATGAAACGCCATTATTTTTCTATGCACTACGACTGACATAGAATTTATAAGTTCCTTATATATGTACGTCAGCACCAATAAAGCCAGCATCAGAGTTGCCTATGGAGATGTGCATCACACTCGGGGAGAACTTCAATGAGACCGAATACACCTAAAAGATGTAATCATCACCTACGTGAATGGAAATGAGATGTACAAACACGGGAAACAGGTAGAGGAAGGGATCTATCTTGACTTTTGTTCTTCTCTCATAGGATGTATGCAGCAGAGGCAGGGCAGCATGTTACGCCAATCTTAAACTGAGTGGCTGGTTCAGTTGTTCCACAGGACAGTAAAGAGTAAAACACATTGCTGTGGGTTTGTAGCGTTACAATACAGGATAAATTCTCCTGCTTAATTAAAACCAGCAACAGTGAAAAGATTTATCCAATGCAGTAATGTGTGATAATTCTATAGTCTAAGAACAATTTAAAGCAAAAATTAACAACTTTATTTCTTAAAGTGTTACAGAGAATAATAATCGAACGAATATTTACAACTTCTTCCTCTAACCTTTCTTTGACCCTCCCCCTCCACAATACGAGTCCAATAAGACTCCTAATTAAGATTTACAAAATAAAACTTCTTATCTCAAAACCAGGAAGCTTTCGGTTCTTCTCCATATTCCTGTCTCCTTTTTTTCTGGGGGATTCAGCTTTACTAGTTACTAATCAATGAATATACTTTTAAGCGAGCTATGTTACAGGCAGTCTTTGCATACTGGTAGCTTGGCAGCTCTGCTCTCAACTGTTCAACCTTCCACAGTCTTGTACCTCCAAATTATTGGATTGTGTCATTGACTTTTAAGATTACTAATATATTACATTCAAACTTGATTGAAGGTGGGTCATTTGGTGTATAATTTAAACTGTTTGGCTGAATTTGTTTTTGTCTCAAGACAATGAGCTAAATGAGTTGTTCGACCAAATGTTAAGGTCTATCTACTTTTCAGAAGATTCTGTTCGCCGAGCTGGAAGTTTTTGCTGCAAACGTTTCGTCCACTGGCTAGGGGACATCATCAGTGCGTTTGTTGGAGCCTCCTGCGAAGCGCTGCTTTGATGTTTCTTCCGGTATTTATAGTGGTTTGTTCTTGCCTCTCCGGGTGTCAGTTTCAGCTGTCCGTTGTAGTGGTTTGTATATGGGGTCCAGGTCGATGTGTCTGTTGATGGAGTTTGTGGATGAATGCCATGCTTCTCGGAATTCTCTGGCTGTTCTCTGTCTGACTTGCCCTATGACAGTAGTGTTTCCATAGTCGAATTCATGTTGCTGTCTTTCTGAGTGTAAGGCTACTAGGGATAGCTGGTCGCGACGTTTTGTGGCTAGCTGATGTTCATGTATGCGGATTGTTAGCTGTCTTCCTGTTTGTCCTATACAGTGTTTTGTGCAGTCCTTGTATGTTATTTTGTAAACTACGTTGGTTTGGCTTGTGCTGGGTATTGGGTCCTTTGTTCTAGTAAGTTGTGTTCTGAGGGTGGATGTTGGCTTGTGTGGCGTTATGAGTCCTAAGGGTCGCAGTAGTCTGGTTGTCAGTTCTGAGACGCTCCTGACGTATGGTAGGGTGGCTAGTCATTTTGGTTGTGGCATGTCCTCGTTCCGTGGTCTATCTCTTAGGCATCTGGTGATAAAGTTGCGTGGGTATCCGTTTTTGGCGAATACCTTGTAAAGGTGTTCCTCTTCCTCTTTTCGCAGTTCTGGTGTACTGCAGTGTGTTGTGGCTCTTTTGAATAGTGTCCTGATGCAGCTTCGTTAGTGTGTGTTGCGTTGGTTACTTTCATAGTCTAGGACTTGGTCTGTGTGTGTTGGTTTCCTGTGTACCCTTGTGGTGAATTCTCCGTTGGGTGTTCTCTCTACTAACACGTCTAGGAATGGGAGTTGGCTATCCTTTTCCTCTTCTCTCGTGAATCGGATTCCTGTGAGTGTGGCGTTGATGATTCGGTGTGTTTATTCAATTTCTGTGTTTTTGATGATTACAAAGGTGTCATCGACATATCTGATCCAGAGTTTGGGTTGGATTTGTAGTAGGGCTGTATGTTCTAGCCATTGCATAACTGCCTCTGGTATGAGTCCCGAGATTGGTGATCCCATGGGTGTTCCGTTGATTTGTTCGTATATCTGATTGTTGAATGTAAAGTGTGTGGTGAGGCACAGGTCCAGTAGTTTAAGTATGCCGTCCTTGTTGATAGGTTCGGCCTCCTGTGTTCTGTTATGTGTGTTCAGTAGGTTGGCTATTGTTTCTCTGGCTAGGGTTTTGTCAATCGAAGTGAACAGTGCCGTCACGACGAATGTTACCATGGTTTCACACAAAAAACACACCGAATCGTCAACTCCAAACGCACAGGAAACCGATTCACGAGAGAAGAGGAAAAGGATAGCTAACTCCCATTCCTAGACGTGTTAGTAGAGAGAACACCCAACGGGGAATTCACCACAAGGATGCACAGGAAACCAACTCACACAGACCAAGTCCTAAACTATGAAAGTAACCACCCCAACACACACAAACGAAGCTGCATCAGGACACTATTCAAAAGAGCCACAACACACTGCAGTACACCAGAACTGCGAAAAGAGGAAGAGGAACACCTATACAAGGTATTCGCCAAAAACGGATACCCACGCAACTTTATCACCAGATGCCTAAGAGATAGACCACGGAACGAGGACATGCCACAACCAAAGCGACTACCATACGTCAGGAGCGTCTCAGAACTGACAACCAGACTACTGCGACCCTTAGGACTCATAACGCACACAAGCCAACATCCACGCTCAGACAACAACTTACTAGAACAAAGGACCCAATACCCAGTACAAGCCAAACCAATGTAGTTTACAAAATACCATGCAAGGACTGCACAAAACACTATATAGGACAAACAGGAAGACAGCTAACAATCCGCATCCATGAACATCAGCTAGCCACAAAACGACACGACCAGCTATCCCTAGTAGCCTTAAACTCAGACAACCAGCAACATGAATTCGACTGGGAAAACACTACTGTCATAGGTCAAGCCAGACAGAGAACAGCCAGAGAATTCCTGGAAGCATGGCATTCATCCACAAACTCCATCAACAGACACATCGACCTGGACCCCATTTACAAACCACTACAACGGACAGCTGAAACTGACACCCGGAAGCGGCAAGAACAAACCACTATAAATACCGGAAGAAACATCAAAGCAGCGCTTCGCAGGAGGCTCCAACAAACGCACTGATGATGTCCCCTAGCCAGGGGACGAAACATTTGCAGCAAAACCTTCCAGCTCGGCGAACAGAACAACAACGGACACCCGAGCTACAAATCTTCAATCAGACTTTCAACACTTACAGGCGAGAATCGCTGAGACAAGCCAGGAAATGGGAATCCTGCGCTAACCGCCTAAGCGCCACATATGAACAACTCCGTTTCCTTCACGAATGCTGAAAGAATCAAATCCTTCCACAATGTGTCAAGTACAGACCTCCAGGAAATAACCCACAAGCCAGGGAAACAGCCAAGAAGAACGGATTCAGGACGGTCCAGGTAATGATCACAGACGCTCACAACCGACCGCACAAATACAAGCAAGAAATTGCGCGCCAAAAGTCGTTAATTTCAAAAACCACTAATCAGGAATGGACCCGGACCATAGAACAGGCTATCACTATAGGACAGAACAGGACAACACTTCGCAAAAAAACGGCACTAAATGAACAAATGGACAAACTAACACACAAAAAGGAGGACACTACCACACACAACTGGGTTAAAAACCTCTCCCATAGACAGCTCACAGACATGGAAAGAACTATACTGGCCAAGGGACTCAAATACAACCACAGGGATGCCAACACAGCAGACTTCCTAGCAGCACTAGAATGCACACTCAGGAACAATGGACTGACAGAAGAGACACAACAAACAATGAGACAAACGGTAGTACCCATGATGATAAGAAAACGACAAACACATAACCACAACACCAAGGAGAGGGAAGCACTGAAAGCACTGAAAAATGACAAGAACATAATCATACTACCGGCAGATAAAGGCAGAATGACGGTCATCCTAGATAAATCAGACTACATCAATAAAGCACAACAACTACTCGCAGACACCAACACCTACCAAATGAAGGATTCCGACCCCACACCACAACTCACCAATAGAATAAACAACACACTAAGGAATCTTCAAAAAAACGGACAGGTAACCAAAGCGGACCTACAAAGAATGAAACCTGAAAGCAACAACACCCCCAGATTCTATGGACTACCCAAAGTACACAAACCAGACATCCCACTCAGACCCATAGTATCACTAGCAGGGACACCAGCATACAAACTGGCCAAAGAACTACAACAAAAACTGAAACACCTGGTCAGCAGATCCAAACACTCCATAAAATCAACACAGGAATTCTTGGACATCATCAGGAATACACACATAGACAAAGAAGAAACCATGGTATCATTCGACATGACGGAACTGTTCACTTCAATTGACAAAACCTTAGCCAGAGAAACAAAGCCAACCTACTGGACACACAGAACAGAACACAGGAGGCCGAACCTATCAACAAGGACGGCATACTTAAACTACTGGACCTGTGCCTCACCACACACTTTACATTCAACAATCAGATATACAAACAAATCAACGGAACACCCATGGGATCACCAATCTCGGGACTCATACCAGAGTCAGTTATGCAATGGCTAGAACATACAGCCCTACCACAAATCCAACCCAAACTCTGGATCAGATATGTCGATGACACCTTTGTAATCATCAAAAACACAGAAATAGAATAAACACACCGAATCATCAACGCCACACTCACAGGAATCCGATTCCCGAGAGAAGAGGAAAAGGATAGCTAACCCCCATTCCTAGACGTGTTAGTAGAGAGAACACCCAACGGAGAATTCACCACAAGGGTACACAGGAAACCAACTCACACAGACCAAGTCCTAAACTATGAAAGTAACCACCCCAACACACACAAACGAAGCTGCATCAGGACACTATTCAAAAGAGCCACAACACACTGCAGTACACCAGAACTGCGAAAAGAGGAAGAGGAACACCTATACAAGGTATTCGCCAAAAACGGATACCCACGCAACTTTATCACCAGATGCCTAAGAGATAGACCACGGAACGAGGACATGCCACAACCAAAACGACTAGCCACCCTACCACACGTCAGGAGCGTCTCAGAACTGACAGCCAGACTACTGCGACCCTTAGGACTCATAACGGCACTCAAGCCAACATCCACTCTCAGAACACAACTTACTAGAACAAAGGACCCAATACCCAGCACAAACCAAACCAACGTAGTTTACAAAATACCATGCAAGGACTGCACAAAACACTGTATAGGACAAAAAGGAAGACAGCTAACAATCCGCATCCATGAACATCAGCTAGCCACAAAACGACACGACCAGCTATCCCTAGTAGCCTTACACTCAGACAACCAGCAACATGAATTCGACTGGGGAAACACTACTGTCATAGGGCAAGCCAGACAGAGAACAGCCAGAGAATTCCTGGAAGCATGGCATTCATCCACAAACTCCATCAACAGAAACATCGACCTGGACCCCATATACAAACCACTACAACGGACAGCTGAAACTGACACCCGGAAGCGGCAAGAACAAACCACTATAAATACCGGAAGAAACATCAAAGCAGCGCTTCGCAGGAGGCTCCAACAAACGCACTGATGATGTCCCCTAGCCAGTGGACGAAACGTTTGCAGCAAAACCTTCCAGCTCGGCGAACAGAACCACAACAACGGACACCCGAGCTACAAATCTTCAATCAGACTTTAAACTTTTTAGAAAACTTGGTGCTGTCAGGTAGTTTAAAGGTGCAGTACACCCACATGTTAATCAATGAAGTCACACTGAAACCTGACTAGGGAAGGTTGACACATTGACTTACCTAAATGACTTTAAGCAAGCAGATGGGTTTTTATCACAAATAATAATGTTTGCTTTTATATTCCACCACTTTCCTTTATGAGATACCAACAGACTATTATTCTGTGGCTCTAGATTATGAGTCAATAGCTTGACCACCATAAACTGTCTTCCTGCACGTGCAGAGAACCCGTCAAACATCCTGAAGAGCAATTATTTAGTGATGGACATGTGATTAGAAAGCACTTGAAACTGTTGCATCCAGATTGAACAAAGGCAAAAATCATGGTTCATTCAGAAGTTGCACTGAGACTGCAGACGAGATTGAGATTTCATGATGGTGGTTTTGTACATGATTGGTTAGTGGGGAGGACATGGATATGTAAATCTGTGAAGGACAAAATGGATTATGGAGTTTGAGAACATTCTGTGTCCTTCTTGCATATCAATGAGTAATTTAAAAATAGTAGTTTGATAGTTATATTTTATAAGGAAAGGATTTTTTTTGTTTGGAACTGAAGACATTGACTTGCACTTTCCAAAATTTATATATCATGAGCAGAAATTCAGTTCAACCCAGTTTAGTAGACAAATATAATGACTTACCAGGAACACCAACTACCGCAAGGATGGGATAGTAACAACCTTGACTAATCCAAAGGATATCCTGGATCCGTGATGCTAATGATATCCAAGGCCGAGAAAGCCAGTAAAGACCCCAGGATAAACTCCTATCCATTGTTGGGAAATTCCAGTCTAATGTTCTTTGATTCGGATCCATTGTTGGAACATTCCAGTCTAAAGTTCTCAGATTCTGATCCACTGTTGGAACATTCCAGTCTAATGTTCTCAGATTCTGATCTCTCCTCCCTCTCTCTCTCGAGCTGCTGATCCCTATTAGTGCTGTCAGTGATGTTCCTACTCCCACTGTGGGATAGCACATTGAACAGAGCCCATTTATCTTTCAATGATGGAAACTCTTCACGCCATAATTAGGATCCACGGAGATTGATATTAATCACAGTCACTGAACAAATAGCTCCAGCTAACCCCTTTAACCCCTTTGAATTCAATATTGATTTTATTAAAATTCAAAAGAACGTTTAAAGTTTAGACATTTGGCAAGGGATATGTGTGTGGGGGTGAACAGGAAGAAATATTTGAAATGGTAGATTGAATGTATGTAATCATTCAATTTGCCTTAGGTATGGCAGTAATGCCAAAGGATTGTCAGAACATAAACAAGTTTCTCCGTTTATAAATCGAAACATACAGTCTGTAACTACTGATCAGTGATGTGATTATAATGTCAGTAAAACATGTAGAGAACTTTTCTAGTCCATAATCTGCCAGAAAATTGCCTATGACAACATGAGTGATAACAGACAAATGGCATGGATAAATTAACAGAGAATATGATATGACACACAATTCAGATGTTTATTCAAGGATCAGAGACGGCAGGTGAGGGTCATGCTGTTAATGTTATCGATGTCAATCAAATGCATTGAAGTAAATTTCACTGGATTTTAATTGCAGTGTGATTATGATATTGGGGCATGGCTGCTGAGACTGGAGTGAGGGAACATGATATTTCCCAGCTATCTGTATTGGAATTTTATTCTTTATAAATCATATGGTGATCAAATTCCAGGATACATCTCCAATGAGGAATGAGGAGAGCCAATATTAACCATGCAACCAGAAGACACTGGAACAGAAATTTGGCCATTAGGCCCATTGAGCCTGCTCCGCCATTCCATGATGGCTGTTAAGCTTCTCTACCCCATTCTCCCACTTTCCACCTGTAACCCTTGATCCCCTTTATAGTCAAGAACCTATCTGTCTCACTCCTAAATATACTCACTGACCTGGACTCGACAGCCCTCTGTGGCAGTGAATTCCATCATTTCACCGCCCTCTGGCTGAAGAAGTTTCTCCTTATCATTTTTTGAAAAGGTCTTCTCTTTACACTGTCCCTTCTTTTCAAGGTCATTTAGTATTCTGTAAGTTTCAGTTGATCTCCTAACATTCTTCTGAACTCTACCAAATACAGACCCAGAGCTCTGAAATATTTTTTATATGTTAAGCTTTTATTTCCTGGCACCATGCGCGGGAATCTCTTCCGAAAACGCTCCATGACCAGTGAATACTTCCTGAGATATGGGACCCAAAACTGCGCACAACAATCCGAATGTTGCATGACCAAAGCCTTGTAGAGCCTTAGGAGTACATCCCTGCTTTTATATCCAAGCGCTCTTGAAATAAATACCAACATTGTATTTGCCTTCTTAACTACTGACAACCTGCAAGTTTACTTTTCAAGACTTCTGGACTGGAACCAACTAGTCTTTTTGCACTTCAGATTTCTGAATTGGCTTGCTATTTAGAAAATACTCCATGTCTCTATTCTGGCAAAATGCGTTCCCACACTGTCCCACGTTGTACTCCATCTCCCACTTGTTTGCTTACGCTCCAAACCTGTGAAAGTCCTTCAGCAGGTGAAAGTGAGGACCGCAGATGCTGGAGATCAGAGTCAAAAAGTGTTGTTACAGAAAAGCACAGCCCGTCTGGCAGCATCGGAGGAGCAGGAGATTCGACGTTTCAGGCATAAAGCCTTCATCAGGAATGTGGGGTGGGCGGAAGTGAGCAGAGAAATAAATGGGAGGGGCTGGTGCTGGGAGGAAGGTAGCTTGGAAGGTGACAGCTCAATGAAGGTAGGTGGTTACAGTGATAGGTCAGAATGAAAGGTGGACTGGATAGATGGGAAGGAAGATGGACAAGTAGGACAGTTCAAGAAGGCGGTCCTCAGTTGGAGGGTTTGATCTCGAATAAGGTGGAGGGAGGGGAGATGAAGAAACTGGTGAAATTGTCCGTGATACTGTGTGTTTGCAGGGTCACAAGGCAGAAGATGATGCGTTCTTCCTTCAGATGTCAGGTGGCAAGAATCTGGCAGTGAAGGAGGCCAAAAACTTGTAAGACCTTGGCAGAGTAGGAGGGGGAGTTGAAGTATTCTGCCACAGGGCAATGGGGTTGTTTGATTTGGGTGTCCGAGAGAGTTCCCTGAACCGTTCTGCAATTTGACGTCCTGTCTCGCCAATGTAGTGGAGACCAGGAGAAATGGACAGACTAAATGAGGTGTTTGGATGCACAGGATGTTCTCTGCCTGATGTGGAAGGATCCATTGGCGTCATGGGTGAACGTGAGGTGGGAGGTGTTGGCACAGCTTTCATACATTTTGCAATAGCAAGGGAAGGTGCGGGGAGTGGAAGGTGGATTGTTGGGGCCGCGTGGACCTAACGAGAGAGAGATTGTGAAGGAATGGTCTCAGCAGTTTGATGATAGGAATGGGAGGAAGTATATCTCTGGTGGTGCGTTCTGACTGTTGGCTGCAGAAATGGCGGAGAATGATACGTTGTATCCTGAGGTTGGTGGGATGGAAGGCGAGCACCAGATAGGTTCTAACTTGTTGCAGTTGGAAGGGTGTAGTTCAAGGGCAGAGGTGTGTGAAGTTGAGGAAATGTGCTAGAGCACCTTCCTGCAGCCGAACCTCCTCTTCAATGCTACCTGTCCCTTTATCTATTTTTGCACTGTTTGAAAGCTTAGCCAAAATGCCGTCAGTTCCTTCATATAGATAATGAATGCACAATGTGAAAAGTTGTGGTCCCACCACTGATTCTTGTGAAACACCACTTGTCACTGGCTGCCATCCTGAGAAGAACCCTTTGATCCCCACTCTCTGCTTTCTGTCAGACAGCCAAAGTTCTATCCATGCTGGCACCTTGCCTCTAACACCATGGGCCCATATCTTGCTCAACAGCCTCATGCATGGCACCTTGTCAAAGGATTCTCGAGGTGCAGATGGATAATATACATCGGTTCTCTTTGATCCAATATGCTCATTACTCCCTCACAGTATCCTAGCCGGTTTGTCAGGCATGACCTCCCCTTGATGAAACATGCTGACTCTGTCCTATTTTACCAAAGACCTCCAAGTATTCAGAAATCCCATTCTTCACGATGGATTCCATGATGTTACCCACATACAAAGTTAGGCTAATCAGTCTACAGTTTTACATCTTCTGCCTAACACCCTTATTAAACGGGGTGTCATGTTAGCAAGTATACAGCCACTTGGCCTTTTCGAGGTTTTAGTCATTCCTGAAAGATTACCACTTCCACTTGCACTAACTCTTCAGCTATCTCGCTTACAAGGTTGTTGTGTAGTCCAACTGGTCCAGCTGTGTTATCCACATTCATGCCATTCCGTTTTCTAACATGTTCTTCTCGGTGATGGCCACCGTATTCAGGACTGCCCTCTCACTCTCTTCAGTTCTGGGAAATTTCTCGTGTCTTCAACCGTGAAGACTGATGCAAATTTCCTCAGCTGTTTCTTTGATTCCCACTACTGGCTCTCCAGTATCATTTTCCTTTGGTCCATATTCACTTTTACTGTCTTTTGCACTTTATATATCTAAAGAATCTCTTACAGTTTCCTTTGTATTATTGATTAAGTTAGCCCCATATTTAAACTTCTCCTTCCTTATTTATTTTTTCTTGCCTTCTGTTGGCCACAATTCTCCAGCTTCCTCTGCCATTCACCGCTCTTTTTCTTATATGCAATCCCTGACTTCCCTTGTCAGCCCTGGTTGCCTCATCCTCCCTGTACCATGTCTCTATTACTCAGCATGAATCTCTGCAGTGTCTCCTGAATTAACCTTGGAATCTCCTGAAAATGCTGTTCCCCTGTCTTTCCTGCGAGACCCCTGTCCCGGTCAATTCTACCCAGCTTCTCCCTTATGTCTCCTCAGTTGCCTTTATTCAGCTGAAATACTGTTAACTCTGATTCTTTCTTCTCTCTCATATTGCAGAATAAATTCAACCATGTTCTGATCACTGCTTCTGAAGTTTTCCTTCATCTTAAGCTCCCTTATCTAGCCTGCGTCATTAAATCCAGTGTCACCTGTTCCCGAGTGGGCTCCACCACATGTTACTCCAAAAAGCCATCCTGTGGACTTTCCTCAAATTCCTTTTCTTGCGATTCACTACCAACCTGGTTTCTAATTCCACTTGCATATTGAAATCCCCTATGATCACTATAACTTTGCCTTTCCTACAGATCTTTACTATCTCCTGGTGTATCTTGTCCCCCAGCTCCTGACTACTCTTTGGAGGCCTGTGCATGTCTCCAACTGTGATTCTCTTTCCTTTGTGGTTCCTCAATTCTACCATGCAAATTCTACGCCATCTGACCTTCTTTATTTCTTACAATTGATTTAATTTCATTTGTTATTAAAAATGGAAATCCACTCCCTCTGACATCTACCTTTTCGATAGAATATATGTCCTTGAATATCCTGACCCCTTGCAGCCACTTCTCTGTGATGCCCATCACGTCATACCTACCAAGTTCAATCTGTCCCACAAGCTCATTTACTCTATTCCTTATACTGCGTGCATTCAGATATAACCCCTTCAATCCTGTATTAACGGTTCCTCTTCTCATTGTCATTTGTTTGTCCAGTTTGCTTGAAGTTTGTTTGCATACACTTTCTATACACTGTCCTATTTGCATCTGTGCTGGAGATTTTAATAATCTCTCCTGAGCTCTGTACTCTTACCTCCTCTATGCTAATTAAACCCTATAACTGCACCCCCACCCCGCACTCACACACACTCCTAATCAGTTTAAAGATCTGTCTACAGCCTTAGTTAGGAATCACCCCGACTCTGGCCGCAGCACGGTTCAGACGAAAACTGTCCCATCGGAACAGGTCCTTTCTTCCTCAGTAATAAAATGTGTTTATTCAACACAAAATACAGGGACGAAAAACAAACATTTCTGTACATACAAAACCATGAAAACTACAAAGAGACAAGTTTATTAAAATACACTTACGATGTGGAGCTATATGAATTGAAATGTGAATTCCAAAACCATGGACGAGGTGTTCAAACTTTATTGGTCTTTATTTGACCCAAAGCTGAAATGTTGATTTCCCTCCTGTCAGGGTTCCCCCTCACTGAGCTTCTCTCGCCCTGTCTCTCACACAGTGTCTAGAGGGACGTCAAGTTCCTGTTGGACAAGAATATTTAAATTAATTCACCTTCTCGCTGGAACCAATCTATTCTTCTTTTGGATCCTGCTCAGCCGTCAGCGATATTATTGGTGATAAATGATCTGGGATGATAGCATTGCGCTCACTGGGTACGGCACCAGACAAAGGGCTTGCAGTCTGTGGGAGTTTCTAAATATAATTTCTGTGTATTTCTCCTCATGCTGTCTTCTGATCTAACTTCACAGTCATCTGATACCTCTTGTTCTCACTCACTCTGTCACTCCGTTTTCTCTCCAGTCCTTTTATCTCCCTTCACTCCCTTTTGCTCTGTTATTTTTTCTCTCTCTCAAGCACACGCACACAGACGCACACACTCTGTTCTCTCCGTTTTCAAGTTGTGATGTTGGAGAGCTCGTCGGTGTACAATGGTCTAAATGGCCTCCTTCAGTGCTCTATTAATGTTGAAGCTCTCTGACCCACAATAAAGACTTTAGGTGCCTGGGGCGAAAAGTTGGCCCTGCGAAGGACACAGTGAAGAATCATTCTTTATCTCTTCCTGTTGTCTGATATGCAGCGGCCTTGAAATATCTGTTCAAATAAAATAGATTGAAATTCGAGCCGTCGGGACGACGTTCACCAGATGATTTTGCTGTCAGGATTTAATAAGCAGTTCCCACATACAAAATATGGATTTGCTTGAAAGCAGCTCGTCCCTGTTGTGGTTCTGTGCGCCGAGCTGGGAATTTGTGTTGCAGACGTTTCGTCGCCTGTCTAGGTGACATCCTCAGTGCTTGGGAGCCTCCTGTGAAGCGCTTCTATTATTTATAGTGATTTGTATCTGCCGCTTCCGGTTGTCAGTTCCAGCTGTCTACTGCAGTGGCCGGTAAATTGTGTCCAGGTCAATGTGCTTATTGATTGAATCTGTGGATGAGTGTCATGCTTACAGGAGTTCCCTGGATGTTCTCTGTTTGGCTTGTCCTATAATAGTAGTGTTGTCCCAGTCGAACACATGTTGCTTGTCATCTGAGTGTGTGGCTACTAAGGATAGCTGGTCATGTCGTTTCCTGGCTAGTTGGTGTTCATGGATGCGGATCTTCTGTCTTCCTGTTTGTCCTATGTAGTGTTTTGTGGAGTCCTTGCATGGAATTTTGTACACTACATTTGTTTTTCTCATGCTGGATATTGGGTCCTTCGTCCTGGTGAGTTGTTGTCTGAGAGTGGCTGTTGGTTCATGTGCTGTTATGAGTCCTAGTGGTCGCAGTATTCTGGCTGTCAGTTCAGAAGTATTCCTGATGTATTGTAGTCCTTTAGGTTGCGGCATGTCCTCATTCCGTTGTCTTTCGTTTCGGCATCTGTTGATGAAATTGCGGGGGTATCCGTTTCATCATTTAGGACTTGGTCTGTGTGTATGGCTTTCCTGTATACCTTTGTGGTGAATTCTCCGTTCGGTGTTCTCTGTACCATCACGACTAGGAATGGGCATTGGTTGTCCTTTTCTTCCTCTCTAGTGAATCGGATTCCTGTGTGTGTGGCGTTGATGAACTGGTGTGTTCTTAATGATTACAAAGTTGTCATCCACATATCTGACCCAGAGTTTGGATTGAATTTGCGGTAAGACTGTTTGTTCTAATCTTTGCATTATCACTTCTGCTATGATTCCAGAGATGGATGAGCAAATTGGTATGCCGTTGATTTGTTCATATATTTGTTTGTTGAATGTGAAGTGTGCTGTGAGGCACAGGTCCAGTAGTTTGAGTATGCCGTCTTTGTTGATAGGTTCCCCGTCTTGTTGTCTGTTCTGAATTTCCAGCAGTTGGTTGTTGTTTCCCTGGCTCCGGTTTTGTCGATAGAGGTGAAGAGTGCCGTTACGTCGAATGAGACCATAGTTTCTTCCTTGTCTATGTGCATATCTCTGATGATGTCCAAGAATTCCTATGTTGACTGTGTAGAGTGTCTGGATCCGCTAATCTGGTGTTTCAGTTTCAGCTGAAGTTCTTTAGCCAGTTTGTGTGATGGTGTCCCTGGTAGTGATACTATGGGTCTGAGTGGGATGTCTGATTTGTGCACTTAGGTAGTCCATAGAATCTAGCGGTGTTGTTGCTTTCAGATTTCATTCTCTGTCGGTCAAGCCTGGTTATCTGTCAGTTTTTTTTGTAGTTTCCTCAGTGTGTTGTTTATCCTCTTGGTGAGCTGTGGGGTGGGGTATAACTCCCTCTTTTGGTAGGTGTTGGTATCTGCACATAGCTGTTGCGCTTTTTGGATGTACTCTGCTTTGTTCAGAATGACCGTCATTCTTCCTTTATCTGCTGGTAGTATGATTATGTTCTTATGGTTTCTTAGTGCTTTTAGTGCTTCCCTCTCCTTGTTGTTGAGGTTATGTGTTTGTCTTTTCCTTGTTATCAGGGGTACAATACTTTGTCTCACTGTTTGTTGTGTCTCTTCTGTCAGTCCATTGTTTCTGAGTATGCATTCTAGTGCTACTAGGATGTCTGCTGTCTTGGTGTCCCTGTGGTTGTAGTTGAGACCCTTGGCCAGTATTGTTCTTTCCATGTCTGTGAGCTGTCTGTGGGAGAGATTTCTAACCCAAGAGTGGTTTGTGGTGTCCTCTCCGTTGTGTGTTAGTTTGGCCTTTTTTTTCTTTTAGTGCCGTCTTTTTTTGCGTTGTGTGGTTCTGTTCTGTCTTATGGTGACGGCCTGTTCTATGGTCCGGGTCCATTCCTGAATGAACGTTTTTAAAATTAACGATTTTTGGAGCTCAATGTCTTGTCTATACTTGTGTAGTCTGTTGTGTGCGTCTGAGAACACACACCGGATTATCAACGCCACACTCACAGGATTTTGATGCACGAGAGAGAAAGAAAAGGACAACCAACTCACATTCTTAGATGTGATGGTACAGAGAACACCGAACGGAGAATTCACCACAAAGGTATACAGGAAAGCCACACACACAGACTAAGTCCTAAACTACGAAAGCAACCACCCCAACACACACAAAAGAAGTTGCATCAAGACCCTGTTCAAACGGCAAAAAAAACACTGCAGTACACCAGAATTGCAAAAAGAGGAAGAAGCACACAAAAACAATGTATGCGCCAAAAACGGATAACCCCACAATTTCCTCAACAGATGCCTAAGGGAAATACAACGGAATGAGGACATGCCACAACCCAAAGGAGTAGCCACACTACCATACATCAAAAACATTTCTGAACCGACAGCCTGACTATTGCGACCACTAGGACTCATAACAGCACACAAACCACAGCCCCTCTCAGACAACTCACCACGACGAAGGGCCCGATACCCAGCATGAGCAAAACCAATGTAGTGTACAAAATCCCATCCAAGGACTGCACAAAACACTACATAGGAGAAACAGGAAGACAGCTAACGGTTTCTATCCATGAACACCAACTAGCTAGGAAACGACATGACCAGCAATTCTTATTAGCCAAACACTCAGATGAAAGGCAACATGAGTTCAACAGGGACAACACTACTATTATAGGACAAGCCAAACAGAGAACAGCCAGGGAATTCCTAGAGGCATGGCACTCATCCACAGATTCAATCAATAAGCACATCGACCTGGACCCAATATACTGACCACTGCAGCGGACAGCAAGAACTGACAACCGGAAGCGGCAGATACAAGTCATTATAAATGCCGGAGGAAACATCACAGAAGCGCTTCACAGGAGGCTCCCAAGCACTGAGGATGACACCTAGACAGGGGACGAAACGTCTGCAACACAATGTCCCAGCTCGGCGAACAGAACCACAACACCAAGACAATACAGCAGGCGGGTGAGCCTGGTAGCTCTGGTTGAGGGGAAGCATTGCTGAGGGCAGGGTAAGGCAAGGCAATAATTCTGTGAGCATTCAAGTCAGTTCAAAGTGAGTGCGTACAAACACCGAGGGAGCAGCCCAGAGGGACACTCTATGAGCTTGGTGTGTGTCCCTGAGCACGGTGTCCTTGCAGCAGCATTGCACTGAGAGTTTTCAGTGCACCCTGAGCTGCAGCATTGAAGTACAAAAGTGTTCTGTCAATGGGTCGGAGATGTGCTGGGACGGCATGATGAGGCTGGCATGTGACAGATGCCAGCATAGGTGGGTGTGGATTACATGCAGCTTCTGTCTGTGCAGTGTTCCCCCAAGACGCGGATGTCCAAGATAGAGTGCCGCAGGAGCGAGGGGCGAGATGGTGTCACCAGTTACCAGCTCTGACTTTCACGTCCAATTCTCCATATTGAGTTTCCTGCTGTGGGAGTGAGGGTTTGAAGCTGCAAGTTGATGAGGTTGTTGATCATCACTCATCATTCAGTCAACATCTTGCCACTCCTGCACTCAAATCCTGTTTTAAAGAGTAGTCCAGCACAGGAACAGAACCTTCATGCCAGCAAGCCCACACTGACACATGATGCCATTCTAAAGTTAATACGAAAGTTTTTGCTCCGACACCCTCTACGTCATTCTGTTCCCTGCTCACTCATATTTGTGCCAAGATCCCTCTTAAGCCTTGCTATATTAGCTCCTTCTCCTGTATCAGTGCATTGCAGGCACTTGCACGTTCTGTCTGGAAAAGCAAAAAAAAATCTTGCCGATCATATCTCCTGAACTTTCTCCCTTTTACCTAAAACCTACAGTCATGAGTAATTGATATTTCTACTTTGGGAAAAAAAGCTTCCAACTGTCCGTCTATTTATGCCTCTGATAATTTTGTAAATATCTATCAGGTAGCCCCATAGCCAATGATGCCCAGTTACATACAAACCATGTTTGTTCAATTTCTCCTTCTGGCTAATACCCTCCAAACAAGGCAACATCCTGGTAAAACATTTCCATACCCTCTCTAACACTTCCACGTCATTTTGCCGGTGTGGCAACCAGTACTGTACACAATATTCTAAATGTGCCCGAACTAGGTTTCTCTATAGCTGCAATATGACCTGCCAATTTTCACACTGCATGCTCTGATGCATGTCTGCAAGTTTGCCATCAGTCTTCTTGATCACCCTGTCCACCCATGTTGCCACGTTCCTGGAACTGTGGAGCTGTACACCAAGATCCCTTCGGATGTCGATGTGGCCGGTAGTTTTTCCATCCACTTTATACTTATTTCCTACATTAGACCTTCTAAAACGCATCACGTCGCAACTGTCCAGATAAATTTACATCTGCGTTTTCTCTGTTCAAGTCTGCAGCTGACCTATATCTTGCTGTATTCTCTGGCAATGATCCTCACAATCTGCAACTCTGACAATCTATTTACACATCTCCAGTCACAAAAACACTATTCCACCACTACTCTGTCTTCTATGACCGAGCAGGTCTCTATCCATGTTAGTAACTGACCGCTGATCCCATTTCACTTCACCTTCTGTATGAGCCTGCCAGAAGGAGTCATACCAAAGGCCTTGCTTAGGTCCAAACGGCCAACGTCCAACCTCATGCCCTCATCAATCAATTTTGGCTCCTCCTCTAAACAAACAATCAAGTTTTTGAGACAGGATATTGCCCACACAACTGTGTTTCCTGTTGCTATTAAGTCCATATTAGAATGCTGTTGGAGCTGTACACATTCAGACAAGTGATTATTACATCATATTCCTGACTTGAACCTTGGAGGTTAGCTTAGATTCCCTACGGTGTGGAAACAGGTCCTTCAGCCCAAATAGTCCACACCAACCGTCAGAAGAGTAACCCAACCAGACCCATTGCCCTACCCTTTATTTAACCCAGACTAATTCACCGAACACTATGGGCAATTTAGTGTGGCGAATTCACCTGACCTGCGCATCTTTGGACTGTGGGAGGAAACCGGAGCACCCGGAGGAAACTAACTCAGACATGGGGGGAAGGTACAAACTCCACACAGACAGACACCCAAAGCCGGAATTGAACCTAGGACCTTGGTGCTGTGAGGCAGCAGTGCTAAGCACTGAGCTCTTGATGGTTACTGTACAGTGGGAGGTATGTCGGGCCGTGAGGGTTACTGTACAGTGGGAGGTATGTCGGGCCGTAATGGTTACTGTACAGTGGGAGGTGTGTCGGGGTGTGATGGTTACTGTACTATGGAAGGTATTTCAGGCCGTGATAGTTACTGTACAGTGGGAGGTGTGTCAGGGTGTGATGGTTACTGTGCAGTGAGGGCTATGTTGGGCCGTGATAGTTACCGTACATTGGGATGTATGACGGGCCGTAATGGTTACTGTACAGTGGGAGGTATGTCGGGCCGTGACGGTTACTGTACAGTGGGAGGTATGTCACACCGTGACGGTTACAGTACAGTGGGAGGTATGTTGGGCCGTGATAATTACTGTACAGTGGGGGCTATGTCAGGCGTGATGGTTACTGTACTGTGGGAGGTATGTCAGGCCGTGATAGTTACTGTACAGTGGGAGGTGGGTCGGGCCGTGACGGTTACTGGACAGTGGGAGGTATGTCGGACCGTGATGGTTACTGTACCGTGGGAGGCATGTCACACCGTGATGGTTACTGTGCAGTGAGGGCTATGTCGGGCCGTGATGGTTACTGTACAGAGGGAGGTAGGTCGGGATGTGATGGTTAATGTACAGTGGGAGGTGCGTCGGTCCAGGAAGTTGCAGACTCCATGAGTTGTACAGAATATGATTCTGCTGCTGCCGATGGGCCATTGTACCTCATGGATGCATCGTCATTAGTTGCTTAATCTGTTTAAAGTCTGTACCATTCAGTACATGACATGGTGAGGAGGGTCTGCAAAATTTGAAGTTTGCCCTTGCTCCCCATAAGGACTGTGCAGTGACCATTCTTACCGATATAGGACATGGAAGCGTATACCTGCAGCAAGCTGATTGGTGATGATGTGGTCAATTATATGGTTCCCTGTTATTGGCTCCCCATAACCCGCCACACAGCAGTCTAGCCGCCACAGGATCCAGCATCAATTAAGATTAGATTAGATTACCCACAGGATGGGAACAGGCCCTTCGACCCAATCAGTCCACACCAACCCTCCAAAGAGCAACCCACTACCATGGCCAATTCACCAGAGCTGCACATCTTTGGACTGTGGGAGGAAACCCACGCAGACACAGGGAGAATGTGCAAACTCCACAAAGACAGTTGCCTAAGGCTGGAATCAAACCTGGTCCCTGGTGCTGTGAGGCAGCAGTGCTAACCACTGACCCACCACGCCAAACTATATTGACTATATGCCAAGGAGCTGCCCTCTTCTGCCTGGCTGTGCCCTTTCTCTGGGACAGAACCTACCAGAGAGGATGGTGATGTTGCCTGGGACATAGTCCTGTTCACATAATCTTGCTTTCCAGACAATATCTGATTGCTGCTTGATTAGTCTGTGGGAAATATGCAACAGGTCACTTTTACATTCTGTATAAAGAAGAGTTAATATCACTTTGTTTTTTACATATTTTAAAAATAAACCAAATCATTGTTTTTCACTTGAAAGCAATTGAAGTGAACAATAATTGAATTACCAGAGCGCACACCTGACTTTTACAGTTCAGTGACTGTAGTAAACAGCCGATTCATGCTCAGTTCAGTGAACATGCCATCTTGCAGGCAGCAAAGCTGTTGGAAATGAAATTGAGAAAAAACCTACATTCAGACACAGATTTATCGCCCTCACCACGACCTCCAAAACACTGGCCATCTCCAAAATCTGTCCAGGGAGCTTCCAAACTGGAGCTGGGCAGTTACTCACACAATCCCTTACAATAGACTGGTTAGCGACATACCTGAACAACGGGGAGATGGGTTTGGCGCAGACTGATCAATGAACTAGCATATGGCGCTGGTCCAAATGCAGTTCAATATTTGTAGCAATGACCTGTAAACAACCGTGTCTTGCAAGTATATCCCTTCTGGTGTGCCACCTAAACTCTGTAATTCTGTGCCTTGGACCTAATCCTGAAAGAATGTGTTATAAAGGTGACGGGTTGCTGCAGCACATGGCATCTTACATTGAATCCCTCATAAACCACATCCAGTGTATGTTATCTCCACAATGTCAGTATCCAAACAGAATTGTGCAGCTCCATTGATGGCCGGCATCAGCCCAGCCCAACATTCTTGTGTGTGACTTGAACTGGAAATCTCTGTAAATGTTTGCAGCATTGTTCTAACCATTAACAGCAAAGTATTTTTACTGAAGGTCTGACATTCTTTCGTAATACCAACTTTTAGATTGTCCAATAAACACAACCCAACACCCCCCCCCCCAATTTTATTCAGTTCATTTTTATATAAAAAATGATGACAACAGTGCACAACTCACAGTATGGAGCATTGAAATGATGGGTCTCATTTCCACACCCAAGACCAAGTCATTATTAAGTACAAGGACTTTGAAAATAGAACACAGAACATTGAAAATAAAACAGTACAGCACAGAACAGGCCATTCAGCCCACGATGTTGTGCCGACCATTGATCCTCATGTATGCATCCTCACATTTCTGTGACCATATGCATGTCCAGCAGTCTCTTAAATGTCCCCAATGACCTTGCTTCCACAACTGCTGCTGGCAACGCATTCCATGCTCTCACAACTCTCTGCGTAAATATCCCGCCTCTGACATTCCCTCCATACTTTCCTCCAACGTGCTTAAAACTATGATTCCTCGTGTTACCCATTTCTGCCCTTCAACTCTATCTATATCGGTCATTCTCTTGTATATCTCAATTAGGTCCCCTCTCCTCTTTCTTTTCTCCAATGAAAAAAAGTCCAAGCTCAATCAAATTCTCTTCATAAGATAAGCCCTCCAGTGCAGGCAGCATCCTGGTAAACCTCCTCTGAACCCTCTCCAAAGCATCCACATCTTATATATAGTAGGGTGACCAGAACTGGACGCAGTATTCCAAGTGCAGTCTAACCAAAGTTTTATAGAGCTGCAACAAGATCTCACGACTCTTAAACTCAATCCCCCTGTTAATGAAAGCCAATACACCATATGCCAACAACCATTTCCACTTGGGTGGCCATTTTAAGGGATCTATGCATCTGAACACCAAGATCCGTCTGTTCCTCCACACCACCAAGAATCCTATCCTTAATCCTGTACTCAGCTTTCAAATTCGACCTTCCAAAATGCATTACCTCGCATTTATCAAGGTTGAACCCCCATCTGCCACCTCTCAGCCCATCTCTGCATCCTGTCAATGTCCCGCTGCAGCCTACAACATTTCTCTTCCGTCAATGACACCTCCAAACTTTGTGTCATCTGCAAACTTGCTGACCAGTCCTTCAATTTTATTAATGAGCTCATCCAAGTCATTAATAAAAATTATAAACAGTAGATGCCCAAGGACAGAGCCCTGTGGAACACCACTCACGACTGACTTCCAGGCAGAATATATTCCTTCTACTACCACTCGCTGCCTTCTGTAGACCAGCCAATTCTGTATCCAGGCAGCTAAGTTCCCCGGTGTCCCATTCCTCCTGACCTGCTGAGTGGGCCTACTATGGAGAACATTATCAAATGCCTTGCTGAAATCCATATACAACACATCCACAGCTCTACTCTCATCATGACCTGCCCCTCACAAAGCCGTGTTGACTGCATTTAATCAAGCCATGCACTTCCAGATGGTCATAAATCCTATCTCTCAGAATCGTTTTTAACACGTTGCAGACGACAGATGTGAGACTTACTGGACTGTAATTGACGGGGATTACCCTATTTCCTTTCTTGAAATGAGGAATTACATTTGCTTCTCTACAGTCCTCAGGTACAACTCCAGTGGAGAGCGAGGATGCAAAGATCTTCACAAGCAGCGAAGCAATCACATTTGTCATTTACCAAAGCAGCCGAGGACAAATCTGATCCGGGCCTGGCGACTTGTCAATATTAATGTTGCTCTTCGGAGAGTCTGTGTGGATTTGTTGGGCGGAAGGGCCAGTTTCCACACTGTAAGCTAAAATGTGCTTTAAAAAGCAATTTGTCCGTCATCATTTTGACCCACAAAGCCTCATTTGAAGACTCTTCCTTTCAGCAGTAACTGACTTGTTAATTAATAATGCAGCACCACAACCTCTTTAACACCCTGGACTGTCCAGCCTACAGTTCCAGTACAACAGAGTATTGAGTTGTTAGCCCTGACCTAACTCAAACAGGTCTCTGTGATGGTAAAAATGTCACAACTCCACATGTCAACTCATTCCCTGATCAGATCTGTCAGCCTGTCTGATAATATTCCCAGCATTAACGTAAGCTGGAATATAATACGTGGAAAACAATGTACCTCCGAGTTCTTCAGTCGTTTCCTGTTTGTTATCAAGCTGCAGGAAAAGCACAGCAGGTCAGGCAGGATCCGAGGGGCAGTAGAGTCTTTGTTTCGGTCATAAACTCTTCATCAGAAAGGCATTGATGCATTCCTTTATTTTTTCATTCCATGATTCGCAGAATGTTATGAACTGTACTTACTCAGGAAAGCAGCACTGTATATTGCACTGATATGGAAATCAGCCAATCAGTTGGTTGGACAGGGTGTAGAAAGGTTGAAGGGAAGTATACACTGATTGAATGAATTACAAACATAAGGATAGATAAATAACCTGGGCCAGATGGGGTATACCCTTGGTTACTCCAGGATGTGACGGGAGAGATTGGCGTGCCTTTGGAGATGATCTTTGCGTCCTCACTGTCCACTGGAGCAGTGCCAGCCAGATGATTGGATGGTAACAAATGTCATTCCCTTGTTCAGGAAAGGGAATAAGGATAACTCTGGGAATGACCGAACAGTCAGTCTTACATCAGTAGTGGGCAAAGTATTGCAGACGTTTCTGAGAGAGTGTATTTACAATTATTTTGGAAATGACAGTTTGCTGAGAGATAGTCATCATGGCTTTGTGAGGAGCAGGTCATCTCTCAGAAACCTTATTGAATTCTTTGAAGATATAAAAAAAACACGTGAATGAAGGTAGACTAGTAGATGTGTTGAACAAGAATTTTAGCAAGGCATTCCCCATTGTAGGGTCATTCAGAAGGTACGGAAGCATTGGGCGTATAGAAATTTGGCTCTCTGGATATGGGCGTGGCTGGCTCATAGAAGACAGAAGATGGTAGTTGATAGAAAGTATTCAGCCTGGATCTCAGTGACCAGTGGTGTTCCACAGAGATCGGCTCTGGGACCTGTGCTCTTTGTGATTGTTATCAATGACTTTGATGAGGAAGTGGACAAGTAGTTTAGTAAGTTTGCCGATGACACGGAGGTTGGTGGGGTTGTGGATAGTATGGAGGCCTATTGTAGGTTGCATCAGGATATTGACAGGATGCAGAGCTGGGCTGATAAGTGGCAGGTAGAGTTCAACCTGATAAAGTGTGAAGCAATTTATTTTGGAAGATTGCATTAACATAAAGAATACAGGGTTAAAGTCGCTGGACCAAGACTTCCAGTTTTGATGTAATTGTTACATTCACCTGAGTGTCAGCACAATATGTGTGGTTATCTAGAACAGACAAGTTCAGTTATTAAAACGATTTTTTGCTTGCCGTTTGCTCGTGGTTTCTTCAGATGCATTCTGCTGGGTGGCCTATGAATTAGTATCTGACCATCCACAGACATGTATAATTTTATTTTGATAGTTTTGAATGTGAAGGTACATTTATTGGATATAGTTTCAGAGGGTTTACTGTGAGACACAAAATGCTGCAATAGACTGTCAATTGTAAACGTTGTCACCCAGTGTCTGGTCCAGGGTGCAGATGTACGGAGTCTGGGTAACGTGCCAGTTGTCATCACCATAAGTAACTTTTGCGATGTGATTCTGACACTCCGTGTCCATACATCTGCTCCCTGGGCCAGGCTGT
This sequence comes from Hemiscyllium ocellatum, assembly GCF_020745735.1. NCBI lineage: Eukaryota > Metazoa > Chordata > Chondrichthyes > Orectolobiformes > Hemiscylliidae > Hemiscyllium > Hemiscyllium ocellatum. The sequence goes on from NC_083420.1 coordinate 68,469,966, forward strand.
GACTGAGGGTGAATTTGTAAGGCATGGTTCCTGGTCAGTCATTGGTATCTAATTTAGACAGAATTTGTACCTACACTGAGAGCAGTGATAGCCTGTTGGCTAGTTTCCTCCTGTTCAAGGTGGATTCCAAATGGTTCGCTGTGAGGGAATGTTTCTATGACTGCCCTGACACAGGTTGGAAACTGTCTTCACAGATTCAGGACCAGGCCAATGGCTCTCTGAGTGCTACATGCAATTTTGAGGTCCAGTAGCACTGTACCTGAATTCACCTTTTTGGAATCCACTTTTAATGTCGGTCATGATGTAAAGTGATTGGTTTACTGACCTGAACAATAGTCAGGAGATTGCCATGTTTGTGAATTGGGCAATAATAAGGTATGAGCTACAATTATTCAACTGAACAATAACTGAATTAATATATAAACATCGAACGACCTTTTATGATACAAAACTAAAGAATGCACATTTTGTTTTGTATCGATAAAGAACATGTCATCTGACTGTGCTGGTGATTGCAATTACAAATTGAATCTCAGTATTCAAATGCATACATTATCGCTCTATCATTTGTAAAATGGTTGACCTCTGACTGATTGAATATTCAGAGTGAGCAAATGATTGAAAAATTAAATAGAATTCTTACTCTTACACATTTAAATTTAATCAATCAATTTAATTTCTCGCCTGAAATGTGTGAGCTTCAGTAATTTGCCAACTATTATATTAGTTTTAAAATAATGATAGAAAAGGATAGACTAGATCTAAAAGTCGAAGTTCTAAATTGGAGAAAGGACAATTTTGACGGTATTAGGTAAGAACTTTCAAAAGCTGATGGTGGCAAATGTTCGTAGGTAAGCAGACGGCTAGAAAATGGGAAGCCTTCAGAAATTAGATAGCCGGAGTCCAGAGACAGTATATTCCTATTATGGTGAAAGGAAAGGCTGGTAGGTATAGAGAGTGCAGAATGACTAAAGAAATTGAGGGTCTGGTTAAGAATAAGAAGGAAGGTTATGACAGGTACAGGCAGGATAGATCGACTGAATCCTTAGAAGAGTATAAAGGCAAAAGGAGTATATTAAAGTGGGAAATCAGGAAGTCAAAACGGGAACATGAGAGAGCTTTGGAAAATAGAGTTAAGGAGAATCCAAAAGGATTTTACAAATACTTTGAGAACAAACGGGTGAACAAGAAGAGAATAGAGCCCTCAAAGATCAGCAAGGTGCCTTTATGTGGAGCCACGGGAGATGGGAGAGTTACTAAGCGAGTATTTTGTACCACTGTTTACTCAGGAAAGGACATGGGAGATATAGATATCCGGAGAAATAGATGGTGACATCTTGGAAAATGTCCACATAACAGAGGAAGATGTGCGGGATGCCTTGAAATGCATAAAGGTGGAAAAATCCACAGGACCTGATAGATCAGGTGAAACTTGAAAGGGTTCAGAAAGGATTTACAAGGATGTTGCCAAGGTTGGAGGGTTTGAGTTATAGCTGGAGGTTGAACAAGCTGGGGCTGTTTTCACTAGAACGTTGGAGACTGAGGGGTGACCTTATAGAGGTTTATAAAATCATGAGGGGCATGGATAGGGTAAATAAACAAGGCCTTTTCCCTGGCGTGGTGAAGTCCAGAACTAGAGGGCATAACTTTCAGTTGAGAAGGGAAAAATATAAAAGATATGTAAGGGGCATTTTTTTCACTCAAAGGGTTGTACGTGCGTGGAATGAACTGCCAGAGGAAGTGGTGGCTGTTAGTACAATTGCAACATTTAGATGGCGTCTGGATGGGTATATGAATAGAAAGTGTTTAGAGGGATGTGAGCTGAGTGCTGGCAGGTAGGACTAGGTTGGGTTGGGATATCTGGTCGGCATGGTCAAGTTGGACCGAAGGTTTTTTTTCCCCATGCTATACATCTCTTTGACCCTGTGACTGTAATTTAACATGCACTATCAAATAACTAAACCATTTATATTATCAAATTGTAGCAGACAATAAGTTGAAAACTTGCTATTTTTAGAATGAAAGATAAAGAATAAAGAATACTCCAACACAGGAACAGACCCTTCGGCCCTCTTAGCCTGTGCTGATCCAGATCCTCCTATTTTCTAAACCTGCCACCTCTTTTCTAAGGGTGTGTATCCCTCTGCTCCATGCCCATTCATGTTTCTGTCGAAATACATCTTAGATAACGCTATCGTTCCTGCCCCAACCAACTTCGCTGGCCACATGTTCCAGGCTGCTACTGCCCTATGTGTAAAGAACTTCCAACAGACATCTGCCCTAAACCTTTCCCCTCTCACTTTAAACTCATGACCCCGAGTAATTGAGTTCCACAATCTGGAGAAAAAGCTTCTTGCTATCCACCCTGTGTATATCTGTATTGATTTTGTAGACCTCAACCTTTGTCTTGGTAATGAAAATAGTCATAATTAACTCAATACCTCTTCATAACCTGCACCGTCCATCCCAGGCAACATCCTGGTGAACCTAGTCTGAACCCTATTCAAAGCATCCACATCCTTTTGTTAATGTTGTGACCAGAACTATATGCATTGCTCCAAATGCGGCCTAACCAAAGTCCTATGCAACTGTACTCAACACCTGAACCAATGAAGGAAAGCATGCCATTTGCCACCTTGTCCACTTTACTGACCTGTGTTGGCATCTTCAGAAAACAATGGACCCGAACACCCAGATCTCGCTGTATGTCAATTTTCCCCAGGAAATTTCCGTTTATTGTAAAGTACACTCGTGAACTGGATCTTCCAAAATGCATCACCTCGCATTGGCAGAGATTGAACTCCACCTGCCATTTCTGTTCCCATCTCTCCAATGTATCTATATTCTGCTGTATTCTCTGATAGTCCCCTTCACTATCTGATACTCCAACAATCTTGGCAAACTTGCTAATCAGGCAAAAGATACCTTCTTCCAAATCATTGATATATATCACAAACAACAGTGGTCCCAGCACAGATCACTGTTGCACACCATTGGTCATAGATCTCCATTTAGAGAAATCCCCTTCCACTATTACTCACTGTCTTCTGTTGCTCAGCCAGTTTCCTATCCGTCTGGCTAGAACACTCTGAAACCCATGCGACTTCAACATCTCCGTCAGCCGACCATGCGGAACCTAATAAAACGCCTTACTCAAGTCCCTCAGTATCTTCTCCAGCAGCTTCCCTATCAGGCTCACCAGTCTACAAATACCTGGACTATCTCCGCTATCCTTCTTAAACAAGGGGACAATATTAGCAATTGTCCATTCCTCTGGGACCTCACCCATGTTCACTTATCCTGCAAAGACATATGTTAAAGCTCCAGTTATTTCCACACTCATATCCCTCAATAACCTGTGGTTGATTTCATCCGGACTTGCGAGCTTGTCTACCTGAATACCTTTCAGCGTATCCAAAACTTCCTCCCTCTTTATGCCTACTTGACCCCGAGTACTCAGAGATCTATCCCTAACCTCAACATCCGTCACATCCCTCTCCTTGGTGAATACAGATGCAAAGTACTCGCTAAGAATCTTACCCATTTTCTCTGACTTCATGCATAACTTTCTTCCTTTGTCCATCTGTGGGCCAATCATTTCTCTAGTTACCCTCTGGATCCTGATATATGAAAAGAAGTCTTTGGGATTTTCCTCAACCCTGTTTGCTAACGATATCTCATGACCACTTTTAGCGACATTTCCTGTGAAATGTAGCTAGTGAAAAGAAAATAAACATTTGTTTGTGCGAGTGGGAACTCAGATCTTTTCAAAGTATTTTGTTCCAAAAAATATTTGAAAGCCGTCTCAGTGCAGATAAAACGCAAGAGAAGAAACCTCTTGGGAAGAGTAATTTTCAGCCACTGTCCCCCCCAAAGTACTTCTGAGGTAGAAAAGAGTGAGGGTTTGTAAAAAGGGCACAGCAATAACTATGGGAGGTCTGAACATGCAAATGGGCTCAATTAATCAACTGGACAGTGATATCCTTCAATAAAGATTCATAGAGTGTATTAGAGATTATTTCAGAGCGTAGGACGTCATGGAAACAACCAGACAATGGGGCAGCACGGTGGTTCAGTGGTAAGCACAGTACCAGGGTCCCAGGTTCGATTCCAGCCTCGGGGGACTGTCTGCCTGTAGTTTACACAATTCCCCTTCCTGTCTCCATGGGTTTCCCTCCAAAGTCCAAAGACGTGCAGGTCAGTTGAAGTGGCCATGCTAAATTGCTCATAGTGTTGGGTACATTACTCAGAGGGAAATGGGTCTGGGTGGTCTACTCTTCGGAGGGTCGGTGTGGACCTGTTGGGCCAAAGGACCTGTTTCCATACTATAGGGCATCTAATCTAATTTTGATTTGATATTATGTAACAAGGAAGGATTGGTGGATGAGTTTCGCCTTGGAAAGAGTGACCACAACATGCTGGAGTTCCACATTCAGATTGAAAGAGTCAAGACTGAGTCGTACATGAGAGATTTAGTGTTAGGCAATGATAATTATACTGGCCTAAGGAAGTAATTGGCTGTGGTGATCTGGTGGTGGGGGGGGGGGGGGGGGAGGAGCGAGGTGGTAGGGGGTGTAGAGAGAAAAGAACATTCAAAGGCAGGACAACTGAAGAAATTTGGCAAACAATTAGGGAGATGCTAAAGACCGAAGAGGAATTAATTACGAACAAAAATCATCCATATCTTTACAAGGAAATCAAGGATAACATGAAGGCAATGAAGGCAAATCCCAGGGCATACTGCACACGTTAGTCACACTGTGGAGGATTGGGCAAGTCAGTGTCCTCGTGGTGTTATCAGTAAATTCTTATGTGTTAAACCCAGATAATGCTCGAGTGACCTGGGTTCAAATCCTGCCACAGCAAGTGGCAAAGCTTAAATTCAAATCTGGAATTAAGAGACTGATGGTGGTTATGAATCGATTGCCAAGAAAAACTTACCTGGTTCACTCATGTCCTTTAGGAATGACGCTGCCATTCTACCATAGATTCACCACTCTCAGGCTGGAGACTTTTCTCCTTATCTCCGTTCTAAAGACTTTCTCTTGACTCCCAGGCTATGTCTTTAAGTCCTTTCTCTCCTAACAGTGGAAGCATCTTCCCAACATCTACTCTGACCAGGCAACCAGTATTCTGCATGCTTCAATTAGATCCACCTTCATCCTAATAAACTCCAGCGAGTATAGACCCAGTGACCTCATATGTTAAGCTTTTAATTCCGAGGACCATTCTTATGAAGCTCCACTGAACATACTCCGGGTCGGTACATCCTTCCTGAGTTATGGGGCCGAAAACGGTACACAATACACCAAATGTGGTCAGACCAGAGTCTGATAGACCCTCAGAAATCCATCGCTGGTGTAATATTCAAGTCTTCTCAAAATAAATGCCATCACTGTATTTGCCTTTCTGACCAGATTAACCACCTGAAATAATAATCTTACGATGGACAATAATAAATTTACCATGGAGTTACAAAAATGAACAATGATTGAAGTATGCTAGGAAGTAGAACCCAACCTTGACCAAAGTCTCTGTGCTCATTCACATGCTGCAGAATCCAGAGAGGCTGCAGCTACCCACAAACGGTTCCATAGAAACCTGAAGCAACAGAAGTTGGACTTGAATGGGATAATGCAATGTCGCCCTTGGAAATCAATGTGACAATACCTGGTTGAGTCTGATTGATCAGAGTAAATGAACCTGATAATTTTATTGGCAGATCCCCCACACCCTACCAAAAGCTGTGAAGACTCGGAAGGATAAGAATCACCGTAAAGCCCCTCAGAGAGTGGTAACTCGAGAATAACCACTGAAAGAGAAGACACCTCCAAGACCATCAGAAGAACAAGAAGACTTCACCACGTGGTTACCGGTCAACATCTAGTGGGGTGGTATGTGATGATCTAAAGTTAAGTTAAACCACAAGATAATTTGGAGTGTTTTGCATTACGTTATAATACGTTTTATTGTTCTAATATTAATTGTGTTCAATAAAAAAATTAATGTTTATAAGAGTTGAATCAATTCTTTTGATGTATATAAGATTTCAAACTCATTGTGCGGCAGATACACCACCTTCCTATCTACTGACTCAACTTGCACCATTACCTTGAGACAATCCTGGACTGGAACTCGCAACACTCTTTGTACTTCAGACTTCTGAATTTTCTCTCCAGGTATGAAATAGTCCATGCCTCTCTTCTTCCTACTAAAGTGTATCACCGCGCACTTTCTCAGGTTGTACTCCCTCTGCCACTTCTTTGTCCACTCTCCTATTCTATTTACATCTTTCTGCAGCGTCCCTGCCTCATCAATTATACCTTTTTTTAGATTACTCACAGTGTGGAAACAGGCCCTTCGGCCCAACAAGTCCACACTGACCCGCCGAAGCGCAACCCACCCATACCCCTACCCCTACATATACCCCTTACCTAACACTACGGCAATTTAGCATGGCCAATTCACCTGACCCGCACATCTTTGGAATGTGGGAGGAAACCGGAGCACCCGGAGGAAACCCACACAGACACGGGGAGAACGTGCAAACTCCACACAGTCAGTCGCCTGAGGTGGGAATTGAACCCAGGTCCCTGGTGCTGTGAGGCAGCAGTGCTAACCACTGTGCCGCCTTTTAAAATTACCATGTAAAACCAACTGGTTCCTTTGCGTTTCACAACAGCTAGCGCAAATAGATAGTATACTGCCGTGACTCGGATTCGAACCGAGGTGGCTGCGGTCACAACGCAGAGTACTAACCACTACACGATCACACCACCCCACACACAAGCACACCTGTCCCCTTACCTACGTTTGCATCATCTAAAAGTCTCGCCAGAGTGCCCTCAGTTCCTTCATCTAGATTGTTCATGTACAAAGTAAACAGTTTTGGATCCCTCGCGGAACACCGGTTGTCATCAGCTGCTATCAAGAGAAGAACCCTTTTATTCCCACTCTACCTTCTGCCAGACAGTCAAGCTTCTGTACACACTAGTACCTTGTCTCTGACACCATGGAGCATTATCTTACTCAGCATCCTCCTGTGAAGCACCTTGTCAACGTCCTTCTTGAAGTGCAGATAGATAACATCCATTAGCTCTCCTTGGTCTAACCTGCTTGTTACATCCTCAAACAATTCTAACAGATTCATTAGCATGAATCATTAGACGAAAACATACTGACTTCGCCCTACTTTACCATGCACTGGCAATTATTCAGAAATCTCATCCTTCACAATGGATTTGAGGAACTTACACACGACTGGGTTTAGGCTAATCAGTTTATAATTTTCAGCCTTTGGCCTTATTCCCCTTTTAAACAGGGTGTCAGCGAGATCCAAGATGGCGGCGACCAAGGAGGTATGTGTCTGCAGAGCTGTGGCCAAGATTCAGGCAAAGTGGGGTATCCACCCTCACCTCACCTGTTAACTTGTTTAAACTAGTTTTTGCCCAGCAGCCTTGGCCATTCTACATCAAACTTTATCATTTGACGCTTTTTAAAATGGCCAAAGGCAAAGGCTCTCGCTGTTCACAACAGGCAGAGACCCCTGCCCACCCCACCTCCCCCCACCTCGCAGCAAGGCAGACGTCTGCGGCCGGCGTGGGGGACTCACCTGCAGAGGCGAGCCTGATCTCGGAACTTGTTACACTCCGAGAAAAGATTGATGAGTCCATTGAAGAGATTCAGTCCAGTGGAAGTCAGTCTTGGTCATGCTGCAGAAACATGTCGGAGAGATCGAGAAACTCGGGCAGCGTGTCTGAGATGCAGAGCAATGGACCACGGCCTCCGAGAACACTGCTGAGTTATCCATGGGTCAGCTCTGGGCTCTGGAAAATCAAGTCCCGACCTTAGAGGAACATATTGACGATCTCAAAAGTCGAGGTCATCGGAAAAATATTCGGTTACTGGGCCTTCCCGAACGGGAAGAGGAAGCCCAGCATTTTGCTTTCCTGAAGCAATGGCTCCCACAGCTGCTGAAACTGGAGTCGGAGCTGGGCCGGGTGCGCGTTGAACGGGACCACCGGGTTGCTGTGCGCCGGCGACTGTCGGACCAGCGCCCCGCCCAGTCCAAGTTCAACTTCAACATTACAGGGAAAAACAGATGCTGCTCGAGTCCTCTAGTGCTGGGGAAGGATCCCCATGTCATGATATACAAGGGCTCCAGGATAATGTGGTCTGAAAGAGGAAGGCATTTGATGAGGCGAAGATGGTGTGGTGGGGGGGTGGGGGTGGCGGGGGCTGGTGGTTTAGCTCCCACCCTTTTAACCTCTGTCTTATAAGGTATTGGAATTTATTTATTCTACTTTGTAATGCCTGGGCCGAGTACATGGTTCTGGCTGGGTAATGTTGTGGCGGGATTATTGGAAGCTAGTCATGCCCCTTGTGAACAAGGGGGAAAGTCTTCTTTTAATATGTTTTATGCCATTTGTTTTTAGGAGTAGTTCTCAGTTGTTTTAATTTCGCTGCTTAAAGAGTGTTTTCACGTATTAATCGTTTTTGGTTTAACGTCAATGTCTTTTGGGTGGGGTTATTCTTCCTGCGGGGTCTCGGGCTTGCTTGGACGATCATGGTGAGCCATTCTTTTAGGTGGTGCACCGGGAATATCAAGGAGAGCTACTCACTAATCAAAAGGCAAAATATACTATCAAGTCTTAAAAGAAAAGTGTGGATGCAGCATTTCTACAGTAGAAGCATTTACTTCATAAGGAGCATTCGAGGCTGAAAAAGGGTGGATTTGGCCCGGGGTTCTTCTCATCTTTCAGCTCAAAAAGTAGGGGAGTAGCCATTCTTAATCAGACGAAATTTCCCGTCCAAATGCTCAGCCAATAAAAGATGAGTCTGATTGGTATATAATGGCTAAAACCTTAATATATGGAGAAGAATATGGGATTTTGAATCTCTATTGCACCCCCCCCCCCGATGCACCCTTTTAATTTTGTGCTGGAAACGTTCTCCCAGTTGATGGCTCTCGGGGTGCACCACACAATTATAGGGAGAGATTGTAATTGTATCATCAACCCGGGGTGGACAGAATACCTAAGATCTCTGCAGGCGTATCTTTGATATCTAGGCAATTGGCGGATCTGAGTAGGGAGTTGGAGCTAGTAGATGTGTGGAGGTGTCTTCACCCTGAGGGTGAAGACTTCAAATATGGTGAACCAAAAGACGGAATCATTTTATAGAACATTGCACACATTTTGGAACTACATTGACACAGATATATCAGTCATATTGTTCAGGGCCTTTGCTTAGAAGTGGGGATGGTTCTGGTTGGATCGGGGGCTCCTGGAAGGAGGGATCCTGTATCAATACGGGTTCTGTTATGACTTGATATAATTTTTTAAAACATATGTATGTAATTATTTATTTATTTATTTATTTTATTTTCTCCTTTTGTTTAGTTTTAGTAATGTAGGATATCCTATTTTATGGTTTGCTAATTTGGAGAATAGATTAGTAATTTGTTTTAAATTCTATATTGGGGCTGTTATTATATTGTAAAGCAGAATACACTAGTTTTTACTATTTTTGTAATTTTGTAAAAAAATTCAAAAATCTTCTTTTCATTAAAAACAAACAGGGTGTCACGTTCACAATTTTCTCGTCTTTTGCTCCCCTCTCTGATTCCAATGATTTGTGAAATATCACCATTAATGTCTCCATCCAGCTTATTTACCCATTTAGTTTTTCGAGCAACTTCTCCTAATCAGCTCTGCCTCCTCACTCTCTTGAATTTTCCAGATATTATTCATGTCTTCCGCCGTGAAATCTGACGTGAAATAATTATTCAGTTTCTCATCTATTATTTGTTCCACACTACTATCATTCCAGCGTAATTTTCCAGTGCCCCAATATCCACTTCTGCTTCCCGTTTTTGCCCTTAATATCTCTAAAGAGACTCTTTCAGTCATCCTTTCTATCACTGGATAGCTTAACTTCATATTTAATCATCTCCCTCCTTATCTCTTGTTTTGTTGCCCTCTGTTCCTCTTTGTAAGCTTCCTAATCCTTTGGTTTTCCACTGCCATTTACCATGTTATCTGCTTTCTCTTTTTCTTTTACACGAGCCATGCATTCCCCAGTTATGTGTGGATGCCTCATCCTCCCTGTACAATGCATCTACTACCTCGGGATGAATCTCTGCTGTGACTCCTAAATTGCTTCGAGAAACTGCCGCCATTACTGTTCCATTGTCTTTCCATGTCTTTGTCGGTGCCTTTGTACAGCTGTAATATTAATTCCAATTCTACTTTCTACCTCTCAAATTGAAATTTAGGTTCAATCATATGAGGATCACTGCCTCCAAAGGCTTTCTTCACCTTCAGCTTCCTTCTCATTTCTGCCTCATTGCTCAACTCTAAATCCGGTATTGTCCATTCCCTTGTTGCCTTCACCATAAGCTGCTCCAAAAAGCCATCTCGAAGACATTCCTCAAATTCCTTTCTTTTCAAACCACCACCAGTCTGATTTTCCCAATACACCAGCATATTGAAATCCTCCCACTCACTCTAACTTTGCCTTTCCTATATATATTTTCTATCTCCTGGTCTATCATGTGTCCCATCCCCTGACTACAATTCAAAGGCCAGTACATTGCTCCACCTATGGTTTTACACCTTTGTCGTTCCTCAATTCTGCCCACCCACATTCCACGCCATCTGACCCTACTTTGAGTAATGGGAACTGAGTGATGTGACTGAAAAACACTTTAGCTTTGTCTCAAATTTATAGTTTAGACATGGAATAAAAGTATTTCATTTTAAATTACTTTGAAATGTCGCCACAGTACGTTTCTTTGACCAAATAGTCCGTCTGTATTAGGGAAGAATACAAACTGTTTAAACTGTTAAAGAAGGAAAATAGGAAGAGGGCACGACTCGATAAAGAGATATAGGTTGGAACAAGTGAACAGGCAAGTAATGGTGTATGGAACATAGTAGGAAAAATGTGTCTGTGCTCAAAGATATTGGCGGGTTGAATGAAAACTTAGTGTATTATTTCAGTGGAGAGATTTGCTTTAGGCACTGCTGAACCAGGCACCTGGGTTACAAAATAAAAACTTTACGGATTCATCAAATTTTTAGGGAGGTAAGATAAATGTTGAAACTTTATGAAACAGAATACATTTAAAAATACGTGCAATTTTCTACAGATCTACAAGGTAGTGGTCTAACCACATCGAGAGAGAGATGGCCACATTGATATGAAATTATATCCATAGAAGATTTACTCAGCTGACTCCTGGCATTTATTTATGGAGGAAATCTTGAATTGACTGGACCAGGATCTTCTGGGCTTTAGGCGAACAACACGTGATCTTGTTTAATCCCAGAATATTCCAAGTTGTCTTTCAAGCTGAATTCTGAAACAATATTTCAGCTTGTGTGAGAGATTCCTATGAGTGGATGGATTATAAAACTAAAGAATATCTCTGTTAAGAAGATAATGATTTGGTGTAATCATCTCATTGTGTTGTGTCTTTGTGGAATTCTCTTCCCAGATAGCAATGGAGAATAAGTTATTGAATATTCCTAAGGCAGAGGCAGGCAGATTCTTGACTAAGAATGACGCACTAACATTGTAAGGGCAAAGAAGGAATGTGTGATTGAGGTCACAATCATATCATCCACGACCTTATCGCATGTCGGAGCTGTTTTTATTCCTTACTCGATGCTAGTTTCTACATTTCTGTTGTCTTTAGATACTGAAAAAAAATTATGACACGATTGTCATGAACATGAAGACTTTTCCTTTCAGATGATTGGGCACAGCTTTCCATATGTGACTTTTAAACTGAACTCAAAAGCACTCAGGAAAGATTCATAATGTTGTCGCGAGGTCAAGAGCATAGTACAAAGGGAAAGCCACGCTTGAAACTGCTTTAGAATCAGATTATGTGGAATGAATGACTTTAATACAGTAGATTCCTTTCAGTTGTTCTTGTGAGGTGTGCTTCATTACCAAGGCCATCATTCTGTTGCCTGTGTTTAATTTCTATTCAGAATATGGTGATAAACCCCAGGGGTTCTTGTGATGCAGGAACACTAACAGGAATGTTACAAATAAAGAAACGGTGTTCTTAACAATTTGATAGTGAAGGCAGAATGATATAGCTTCAAATCCTGTGTGCCCTTGCAGATTGTATTACTCACTATTTGATGCCCACAACCTATGGAAATAGTGAGACTTCATTCTCTGTTTCCAACAATTAAAGTAATACACCCATATAGCATAGAAACAGGCCTATCAGCCCAATACATCTATGACAGCCAGAAAACACCAAACTAAATTATTTCTAGTTTCAGGTCAGTGTCTGTGACCTGAGCTTTCGTTCTTTCAGTACATGCACGATATGGTTTCATATAAATAGATCACATAACTTCAACGACAGCGATGAACTCATCGGATCAATAAGATGTCCTCATTGTTTAATAATTGTTGTAAAATCGAATTGTCTTTTAAGTTCAATTTGAGATTTTAATGGAGCTAGACCAGAATTAATTGCCCTTGAGACGTTCCAGTCCAGTTGGGGTTGGTCCATCCACGTGGCTATTGAGAGGGAGTGCCAGGTGCGCATCTCATGTGTTGGTTTAACAGTGAGTAAATATTACTGCTGGTGGATGGAGTGTTACACAAGCCGCCATACTGTGATTGGAAGCTCCCTGGAAAACGAACTCTTTGTCAAAATGTCATAAGGAATTTAGTATTCTTCAGAGAAATAGCGATCGTACACGAAAAGTCTATATAATAATGAAGCGAAGCCTGTTTCTATGTTATGGGTGTCCTTAAAATAATGGGGTCAAATAGCTGAAATAATGCTGATGCCATCATTGGACAATTCTTGCACTGAGCATGTGAATTAACATGGATGTTTTCAGAGACGTCTGGACTGTCCTAGTTGGAGTAAGTACTGATACCACATGGGATGTTGCAGGTTTGTAATCTCGCCGCTTACTGAGCACAGTTCGATGGAACAAACCAACAAGTCTCTTTGGTTGCTGCTTCAGAATACATCAGAGCTTTCATGGCTGCCACCACAAGAAATCATGTAATAAAGACAAGGCCATTGAGTCTGCACCATTCAATGCTGATACAAGTGCTTTATAAAGTTTGTGACCTTTCCTTCCTTATCCACCCTCTCAGGCAATGCATTCTAGACACAAACCATCGTCCAGATTCAAAACAGATTCAAAAAATCCTTTGTTAGTGTCTTGCCTTTCAATTTAAACTTGTTCTCCTTTATTTTTGACCCTTTGGCAAAGGGGAACAGCTGCTGACTATTCACTCTGCTCGTTCCTCTCATGCTCTAGTACACCTCTAACAGGTTCAGTGTCCTCCCACAATGCACACAGGTTCAGTATATGGAACATGCTAAATTATCCGACATGTGCTGCTGGGTGTGATAGGAATTGGAGACCCAGGGAGAGGGTAGGGGGCGGGTTAGCCATGGGAAATGCAGGAATGGTGTATGAGGTGGTTCTGGGTGCTATGCTCTGCAGAGGGTCAGTGTGGACTCGATGGGCCAATGTCCCATAAAATAACAACAAATAAAGATTAAATCAAACAAAGTAAAATACTGAGATGCTGAAACAACAACAAAAAATACAGAGTGCTGCGGAAACGAAGCAGGTTTGGTAGCCTTTGTCGAGAGAAAATCACAGTTATCATTTTGAGTCCACTCACCATGCATCAGATGGGGAAGCAGCTGGGAAATACTGTAATGTGTGTTGAAGGATTGCGTTGAATATGTGCAGAAATAGGGACGTAGAAAAAAATAAACAAAGGGACTGTGGATAATCAGCTTGTATGGAAATAAATTGTGAGAACATTTTCATTTATTGTTCACCTTTTCCTATATTTCTGAGTATCATGCCCATGTTGGTATTTCATATTTCAGAGACAGCACAGAAATGTAACAGTTTTTCAGCCAGGTATAGGAACAGAGGAGAGATAGGCATTTTATACATTAGTGGGTGTGCCATATATGTAAGTATTGACTTGCACCTGACATTAGAAAGTCAGTATAGGTTCTCTGGATGGTTTTCTTGGATTTGTGTTGTCAGCTGTCCCCATTCAGGGGGACCAAAGAACCTGGTTTTCCTATTCTGTGCAAGGTACGGGGATAGATTTTACAGTGTTTCTGGGTCTTCGGAGACTACGTAGGGTGAACCAGGGCACTGCACTATCCTTTCTGAGATTTGCACAAATATTTCCCAATGATGTACCTTTCCAATTCTCATCAACAATTTTGATTCAGGAACTTGCCAGGCAGGAATGGGGGCCTTATCCATTATGCCAAAGTTCCATCCTCTCACGCATTTACGAGGTGACAGAGGTCATCTCTGTCCAGTGAGATGAACACATTGATTCTGTCAAACAAAAGAAGCAAAAGAAAATCTTTTGGAAATATTAAAGAACAGGGTGACTGGAAAATTGGGGAACTTCAGAAAATGTAAAATTAGTAAAACTGAAGTACTGGAAAAAACTTATTGAGTTGAATGTTGGTAAGCTGCTGGACCAGATGAGTGATGAATTTAGAGGGATATAGAGATAGGGTTGTAGAATTGAGCTTGCTGGATACCTCTTTTCGGAGCTGGTGCAGACACGATAGATCAATAGCATCCCTTTTTCCTGCCTTTTCCTTAATAATATGAGGGAAGTCAAAGTTCCATTTTCTTCAGGTATCCTGATAACATCATCTGTCAAATACTGCCTTGTTATCAAGGCCAGTCATTCTTTCTTGGCGTTCATATATTTTGTTGATGTCAAAAGGTCGCGGTGAATGTGTGTGGTGTGTTTCCTTCTCACAGAGGGGAGTGATCGTCGGCACGAGAGGATTTTGTGATCACTATCTGGGTCCAGTATGGTGGAATTATTCACTTTATATCTAGGTCTACACCACGACCAATAGATGGAACCAAGAAACTTCTGTAAAGAGAGAGGAAGGGACTGTTTCACAGTAACACGCACTCTTTTCGGAAGAACGTTTTCTAATCCACACCAAATCATTCTGACTGTATTCAGGGGCTGAATGGTCACCTCGGTTTCTGTGCACCAGGTAGTGGGAACTGCTCTTGAGTAGCAGATTGAGGGGCTGAATAGAGTGGGGCAAAATAGATCTGAGAAACAGGTGTTGGTCCCTGCCCCACCAGGAATTAAGATTGTGACTGATCAGATTGCGGTCCCAGTGCCACGTTCCCAACTGCAGATCATTATCTTTGAGTCACTTTCCCGTCAAATATTTAACTAAAACATCTTTGAGTAAATGCAAAAATGGTACCACAAACCTGTGGGGCAGAGAATTCCCACTTAAATAACCTTTTGAGAATTCCTCCTTATCCCTGTTCCTACCAAGGTTAAAGAGTCATTGTTTCTGTTTCTAGACCCATTCCTCCAGAGGTCACGACAAATTATCAATGTAACGAAGTGTGTAATATTACAAAAGATATGTGTCTCAGACTGGGTAATGTTCAGCGTTAGGAACAAGTCAGGTAAGTTTCCTCAATTTTTAAAAAAAATCTAATCTAAAGCCTAGCATCTTTACTCGAATTACATGAATGGATACATAAATGAGATACAATTTGGACATTGACAGTATGTTAATCAACATGTATTTTCTATAAATCTGAGACATAGAAACATGCACACACACACACACACACATATACACACACGCACACGTCGGAAGGCAGAACAGGAAAAACTGAAACTCAACAGAACGCTTTCCAATACACACCAAATCATGTCTGACTGCATTCAGGGGCTGAATGGTCACCTCGGTTTCTGTGCACCAGGTCGTAGGAGCAAAACGTTCTTTGCTTTGTCCAAATAACAGTTAATTTCATGAGAAAAGCAAAACTGAAAATGTTTCAATTGTTATTCTGCCCCTGAAGTTATTATATCTCACAGAAGCTGCTAACATTGGAATTTCTCCTGGAACAATTTGATTTGGCTGAAATCCCTTTGCTGTAGTCAGTGGAGAGATCCCAATGAAGCCTCAGCAGGAACCCTCAAAGAGTGCTAAAGATGGCTGATTGGTTTTCAGCTCTCATATGTCGCTGTAGAGAAGCACACGTAGAGATGGAGCTATGGCTGTTTGCTTCTCCGCCAGGTTATATTTTCTCCCTCTCTGATCGGAAACATGCATTAATGTGACCCGAACACCAACCTGGTTTATATCAGATCTGGTTAAGCATTCCCCTGATTGCATGATTTCATCCCTGTTATCTGCTCCATTTTGAAATCATTTGTAGTTTATAATTTGAAGGCATGTTTATATGTGTTTGCATAATTTTTGTACAATAAATTTATGTCTTCATAGTACTTATATTAAAATGAATATGTTGTTTTCTAAAACTGAATCCTTAGTTTTATTCTCTCATCCATTAGCTACGCCCCAATAAACTCTCCTCACGGGTTATATGGTTCAATATGAACATCTCTCATTCTCAGGCGTGAAGTGCTCTGACCTTGTAGAGGCCATGAGGGGCATGGAGGCGGGGAACAGCCAAGGTTATTTCCCAAGGCCGGAGGAGTCCAAACCAGAGGGTACAGATTTAAGGAGGGAAAAGCAAGATTATAAAGATACGTGAAGGGTAACATTTTTATGCAGTGGGTAATGTGTGTATGGAATGAGCTGGTAGCGTAAGTGGTGGAGGCTGGGACAATAACAACATTTAAGAGACAATGAATGATGTGTGAATAAGAAGGGTTTACAGCACTATGGGTCTAATGTTGGCAAATGGTACTGCATCAGATTGGAATATCTAGTCGTTGCAGATGAGCTGGACTGAAGGGTCTGTTTCCTTGCTGTATGACACTATGATTCCATCTGGCCTTCATTCTCGCAAAGAGTAAAGTGAAACATCTGTAAAAAGCTTCTAAAACAATTGCATATTTTTCTTTCAGTATAATGTTTCATTACTACACACAATATATCCGATATAGTCTCAGCATTGTCTTGTACACATGCAGTAAAACATCCCGATGATTATACCCGGTAGCCTTTGCATGAAACAGCATCATTTGCTGCACTTTCCTAATCACTTGCTGAATCTGCTGACTAGCTTTATGTGGCTCATGTATCAGGCCGTCCAAATCCCTCAGTACCAATGAGCTCATCGTTGTTTCTCCATTTAAGTAGGTTACTGTTATTGTATCCTTTTAACACAACACTGACTTCCCTTAACCCACATTATACTGTTTTCTGCCAAATATTTGCTCACTGACGTCCTCTCTCTGTATCCCATTGCAGAGTCTCCATGTACAGTTAAATGACTATCTTGATGAATGAGCTAATTGAGCTCCAAGCCAATCAGTCCTCTCATCCAAGTCATTGGTATAGATTGTAAATAGTTGATAATCTCACTCTGATCCCTGAGACACTCCACCAAGTTACAACTTTACAACCTGATAATAATCATCTATCCCGAATGTTTATTCCCAGATAGTTAACCAGGTTTCTTCTGTTGCTGGCAGAAAGCTGGAAAGGTTGGATGGCCTCATCTTACATTGTGTAATGTACTTAGCGGGCTGCATGACTTCAATCTATTCCTGCATAACTCCTTTGAGGGCAGAATGGTCTCCTCCTGTCTCATTATCATGATGCTGACTGGCTGAATGCAATCTTTCTTTACCCCTGTAACATCATGGAGTGTTTGAGAGAACAACATATGGGTTAGGAGGAACAGCTGGCCATTCAGCCCCTCGCACCTGCTGCACCATTCAGAATATGCATTGTTGACGTGATTGTAACTAAACATCACTTTCCTGTCTGTTCCTAATAAACATGGTTAACTTGTTCATCAAAGATCTATGGAACTCAACCTTGAGTGTTTGCAGTAACCAAGTCTTCACTGCTCCTTGGGCACAAGAACACCACAGATCACACAACCCGAAAGAGAAACAAACATCCCTGTCTCAGTCGGAAATGGGAATGCCCTTATTCTAAAAATGTGTTCCCCTCAAATCAATCATCACTCTTTTGATGTATAAAGAGTCGACAATCAGAAACAGGTATCAACCACCCAGCCCCTCAAACCTGTCCACATTCTCATTAACTCTCCTAAATCAAATACTTAGCCAATTCAGTCTCCACTGGCCTCGGTGAAAGACAATCCTATGCACCACAAGATCAAATGAGCAATGAACCCTGCAGCAGTATTAGACCATTCAGCCCATCTTGTCTGCCATGGCATTTGATCACGGCTAAAATATTTTGAATCGCATTCTCCTGCCCTCTCCGACTGAACATTGATAATTTATTAATAAAAAAAGTATATATCTCTGTATTAAGGACAGTGTGTGCCTGTATGTGGGGCAATGTTCGTGAGTTTGTGTGTAAAAGTCTATATTTACGTGCATATCTCTGTGTGCATGTGTTATGTGTGTTAGTATCACTATCTCAGTTCATGTGTACGTCTGTCTGAATCGCGGTGCAATGTTGTTTTTGAAGTAGATAGATTGAAATTAGAATCAAATTCTCTCTCCTCCACTGTCTCTGTCTGTCCCTGTTGTTCATAGATTTCATAGAATGTCTACAGTGTGGAAACAGGCCCTTTGACCCAACGAATCCACACTGACCCTTCGAAGAGTAACACACCCAGATCCATTTCCAAACCATTCTATGTTTATCCCTGATTAATGCCCCTAACCGACGCATCCATGAGCACTATGGACAATTTATCTTGGCAAATTCACCTAATATCCACATCGTTGGACTGTGGGTGGAAACCAGAGCACCCGGTGGAAACCCAGGCAAACACGGTGAGAATGTGAAACTCCACACAGACTGTCGTCCGAGGGTGGAATCGAGCCTGGGTGCCTGGCACCATGAGGCACCAGTGCAAACCACTGAATTTTATGATTAGATTCTTACAATAACTTCCCCTGCTGGCCTTCCCGCACCACTGCATCAGTGGCACAGTTTTTAACTGAGAAGATAATAAATCCTTTGCTGTGAATCTCTCAAATTGCATGGCCGTTTCATTTTTCAAATAATATCTTTGGAAGCACAGAACTGTTTTGTCTGATACTAAGCAATGTTGTTCCTGCGTCATTACCAACACCACTGGGCCTTTTTCTGGACTTTTCAATACTTTCTCACGCAATTTTTAAGCATTGAAAGTCACAGAATGAGAAATAAATTCACCTCATCCCCTGACAAAATGGTTCACTCAGGGGTGAGCATTTCCATTCTGACAGGCCCAAGTATATTTGCAACCGTCCAGCTACCAGCATTGTGTGTGTGTGTTGGGGTGGGGTGGGGTGGTTTTGGGGGGAGGTGTATGTGTTGATGTTGCTGTCAGTTTGGATGGTGATGTGAGATGCTGCCCTGTCTCCCACCCAGACTGAATCTTCGAAGGTTATCACCCTCTGCCGCTGTTACTGCAGTAGGGTGCGGAGGCCTGTTGAGGGAGAGATTGTGTCATTTTAAACACCGCAGACAGTGTCAGACCTGCACCCATGTATAGATACTCACAGAGTCAAATGCAGATACACAGGTAAATTCGGCGTGGCGGGGTGTGGGGTTGGGGTTGCGGAGATGGATTTCGGGCACTCCACCTCTTCGCTCTTTCAATCCTATTCCGAGCTGTTTCTCCTGGAATAGGAGACGGTGTAGGTGGGGAGGGGGTGTGGGAGTTGGTGACGTGTCCAGAGGGAGTCAGTCAACACTGTTGTATCCATACAGTTCTAATAGTAAAGGAGCTATAGTAGAGGAGAAAGAGAGTGAGAGAGAGAGAGGGGAAGGTGCTGCATGCTGTGTGGTGAGCCAGACCATGATCGCTGGATCTGGCGGTGGGGCCTCCTCTGGGAGGAGAATGGTCACCCTCTGTACTAGACAATCCACCAGGACCTCCATGCCCCTGTCGACAAACCATGGTGTAATTGCCCCTTATCTGCCATGCTCAGAGTAAATTGTGCAAGGCAGCTCTAACCCGGGAAAGCTCAACCATGTTCCTATTGGACTTTTAAAGATGGCACCAGTGCCAAGGATCTCGAAATACCAAAAGGCATGCGGGTCATGGTCAGTATCTCCAACCTTGATGGGTGGGAGAATCGGGCTGGTATTGAAGGAGAGGGACACCATGGGGTGGGGTGGGTAGCTAATGAGGTGAGTCCAATAAGATAGCACCAGGAAACTAGCTCAGGCTCGTGCAGACAATCCCTCTGTCACACTCAATGAAAATGCAACTGAAACAAATTATTGTTTGGTTCAACCCAATGAGTCGAAGACTCTGCTGACCCCAATCCCAGTGACAACCCTGCAGCTGCTTGACCAATGCACTCCATCACAGAGAAGGAGCTAAACGTCACCTTATCCTTGGGAAATAAGGTATTTTGAAAGGTACCGAATGATTAGGGATAGTCAACATAACTTTGTGCAAGCAATATTGTGTCTCACTGACTTGACTGAGATTATTTTGAAGAAGGGATTAAAAAGATTAATTAAGATAGAGTTTTGTACATTGTCGATATGGACTTCAGTTAGGCGTTGAATAACTTTGTGCCTGGTCATCTGTTTAACAAGGTTGGTTCATATGAAAGTCATTTGGATGCAAAACTAGCTCTAAGGTAGGAGGCAGACGGTGGTGGTAGAGAGTTGTAAAATCCTGGAAACGGTTGGCAATGCTCCCCATGTTGCGCAGAAAGTCCAGTTTATGGAGTAATCCTCTAGAACGGCCTGCACAGCTCTCCATCTTAGCCGTTACCTTACCCCAGTTTATGGTGTCTGGGCTGGTTCTGTGAAGCAGATTCAGAATTTGAGGCAATGGACCATTCCAGCAAATCGGGCAATGTTTTTATTCTTTGTTTGCATTCTTGTGAATTGGCCCACTGTTGTCTCATTTATCAAGTTATTCCAATCCCCCCCATCTCCTTATCCATATTTTCGGCAAGTTATAAGTTAATAAGTTATTTGTTTTTTTTCTGTATTTTTCCCTGGCCTTGGTTTTTGACTCACTCCTGTATCGATTGCTGTCATTGTGAAGCTCAGAAACAGTGAAATGTTGTGTTCCCTTCCCGATTTGTCCCATGTGGTTCTCCATGGACACGGGTGTTCAAGCCGCTTTGACTCACGTGTTTGAAATCTTGGTATGCGCCTGCTCACGGAACGCCTCTGTTTGTCTCTCTCAGTTGATCGTGCAGTCAGTAACACGAGGAAAATCCTGGAGTCTAATTGTAAAGGAACAGGCACCTAACTTGGAACTGAGGGGCTTCTGACTGACTCCTGTTATTAAAAAGTTAGTGGAGGTGCTGGGGATGGTATGCTGGAGGTTGTTCTGTGAGCTTCCTCGGACATTCAGGGAGACCTTAGGATTTGCTGACCCAACTCTGGATCATGGGGATTGTAGTTACTGCATCTGGGTCTGTAACATGAATAACAAACGGAGCAGAGGCTGCAGAGAAGTGAAGCTCTGAAACCACGCAGTGATTGTGTGTGGGGAAAGGGATTTGCTGTATCTGTCTGTGTTTTCGCCTGGACAAGCACATACTCTCACTCTCCCCCGTTAGATGCACTGATGCACACTCCCTATCTGCTCCACATACACTCTCCCTCTCCCTCTCTCACATGCACACACGCGCACGCCATTCTGTCACAAGCACGCATGCACTGTCTCCCTCCCGCACTCACACACAGACACTCCTCCTCACTCTCTCTCACGTACATAGAGTCTCTCTCTCTCTCTTCCCCACCCCCTTCACACAGACCCCCCGATTCTCCTACATGCGCACACATACATGTATACACATATAAATCTGCGGGGTGAATTTGCATTTGCCCATTTGTATTTGCAGATGCATTTTATTTTGTTCTAAAACATACAATTTGTAGACAGTCAGTCTCCTACTTTGTAAATAAAACCAGTCTGACTCCAGATGAAGACATAGACAGCGTCCAGTCAAGGTCTCACGCTTAGAATACATTGTCTGACCGCAAGCGTTATTTCATTTACTTGAAGTTATTTCCAGGAGCGACTTGAAAGAAATTCTGCGATTTGCACATTAAGCAATCAAACTTGCATCTCCATTCTAACTGATTAGGTAGTTAAGAGCCATGTTAGGTGAGAACAATTCATGCGCATAAGTTGTACAATTTTTTAATCTTTTCTTATAACTTGTGTGATTAATGTCTTCCTCTCTCTTACACCTGATGAAGGAGCAGCGCAATGAAACCTTGTGTTTACGAATAAACCCATTGGACTCTAACCTGGTGTCATTTGATTTTTGAACTTGTCCAAACCAGTCCAAAACCAGCGACTCCATATCATGGTTTTTACTGGTTAGCTAATCCTCTCCCCTGGCAAGTAAACTGTTCCTAACCCCATGTGTCCTTCTCTTCCATATTAATATTTTGCGAGGCACGTTATGCACTGATGTCTGGACGTCCAGATATATTACATTTATATGATCCCCATTATCAACCTTGCTTGTAACGGCTTTTTTAAAGAAAGTTAGTAAAATCATTCAAACATGATTTATCCTTCATAAAATTATGTTGACTGTGCTGGATTGTGGCTTGACTTTGAAAATCTCCTGTTATTAATTCCTTCATAATGGATTCTAAAAAATTGTCTTCAATCCCAATAGTTTGCTCACCAGTTTTCATTCACCAGTGTAGCTGGTTATTCGAAGTCCTTCCCTTTCTATAACCTCTATGTTCCCTTTCACAATTCCTGTGTAACAGGCACAAGGCTGTAAAAGATCTGCTCGAATTGCTGTGAAAGAGACATGAGTGGCTGACTGGACTCATTCTGTTTCTGCTTTACACACCCGCTTTGCTGAATGTCCTCCTGCTGTTCCGACATTGTAGTCTCAGTAGACTTGCATGTCCTCCTCCTGTTCCTGACCAAGCCGCTCAAGGTCTCAATGTCCACCCCATGTCGCTCAATGACAGGTTTGGGGACTTATGGAATCTCCCTGCTCAAATGTCACTTTTCAAGGGCTGAAATATTTAGGTAAGTTGTGTTGCCCACACTGGGTAGCTCAGTGGTTAGCGCTGCTGCCTCACTGTACCAGAGATCCCAGGTCAATTTCAGTTCCCAGTTTACTCCCACAGTCCCAAGATGCGCATGTTCAGTGGATTGGCCACTCTCAATTACCCATAATGTCCGGGGATGTGGAGGCTAGGGGCATCAGTCTTGGAAAATGCCAGGTTATAAAGACTGGGTGGGGTGGGTAGTGGGGATGTATGGGATGGTCTTCGGAGGATCAGTGTGGAGTTGATGGGCCAAATGGCCTGCTTCCACACTGCAGGGATTTTATGATTAACATCTTTGTTGCAGAAATCAGTTGTGGGAACAATCTTTGAATTCATTCCAATATCCTTTCCTCAGTGAGGAAATTAAATCTGTGTGCACTACTCCAGATGTGATCTCACTAAGACACTGTGCAGCAGCAGCAACACTTTACCAGCCTGCTGTAAGGTTCCCACGAAGGTTAGAGCACTCTCAGCTCTCTGGGCATTGTTGAAAGGTCATTGTCCTTCTCTACTCCACCAGCATAACGGGAGATCTGGTGATAATGTCACAATGACAATTGAGAAGAACAGGTAAGGTGTGGCGAGATGATATCAATGTTAAGATAGGCCTCGCCAAACATCTCACCTGAATCTACCAAGAACCTCGCCAGAGCCCATGTCACGCAGATTCCACAGAATCTGGTAAGGGGAGCTCAGAAACAGCAAGGAGAAGCAAACATTTATCAGAGTTATATATCAAAGTCAAAATTGTGATACAAAAATTTGGGTATCGTCCAAAACAGGAAATTAGACATAGAACTTTGTGGGTACTGCAGTAATAATGGGCAGCTTCAAGTTACATCTAAAGAGTGTTAAACCAAGTGAATGTTAATGCTGGGAAAATGGATTTCACGAGTGTCTATGAGGTGGGTTGCTTTAACGACATGTTGAACGCCGAGCTACTGATCAGGTTGTACTGGAATTGATGATGTGTGATCAGAACAGCTAATTGAAGACTTTTGGGAATACTGACTGACCTTAATATTTTGAATTTAAGTAACATCTGAATACAAAACAGTTTTTTTTCCTCCTATTAATGGTACATGCGTGAGTCATGCAAGCCATTAAGATGCGAGGATAAAGTTGGCTCCAGTGCATTTGTAAAGTACATAAAAATGATTTAATGAAAGACAGGCAATGTCTTTTATTTATACAAACACTGTAAAGATGTAAGTACATTCTCGAGATTAATGCCTCAGATGGCAAGATTGTCTGAGGAGGGAACACTGTCTGTGTTCCAGGGAGGTTCAGAGAATGAGAGGTGATAGAAATGAAACTTTAAAAAATCACACAGAGTGGAGTGCCGAACATGGGCATTGACAAGTGACAGCAATATTAACGAGAATCCCAAGATATTCCACAAGGACATCAAGCAGAGTAGATTAACCAGGGAATAATTCGGTTCCATTACACACCGAGGGAGCAATCTGTGTGTGAAGCTGGAGAAGTTTGCTAGATTGTGACATGAGAGCTTCACATCCGTTTTATTTGCGAGAAGAAGGAGGCAGGTACATATTTCAAGAAGAGTGGACTGGGAAGCTCTTGAGAAGATTGATATAAGATGCGAGCAGGAAAGGATGGTTTTGGCTGGTACAAAATTGGACAAGTCCCCAGGTCTGGAAGAGTTATATCACAGGCTGCAGTGGGAGACAAGGGAGGAAAGTAGAACCTCGTAACAGGGGAGTTGCCAGAGTAATAGAGAGCACCCTTTACAGGAGTGGTTGGTGCAGCTAGACCAGAACTATAAATCAGTGAGTATCGGATCAGTGTCAGGGAAACTATTGGGAAAAACAGGGAAGGTGACAATTGATCTTCATTGAGAGAGGCAATGTTTGATCAGGGACCGGCAGCATGAGGTTATGAGAGAGCGGTCATGCCGAACGAATTTCATTGATTTTTTTCGAGCAGGGCGTTTATACGTTTTCTTTTTGAGCAACACCTTTGACAAAGCCTCACATGCAAAACTGATAAAGAAAGTACAATATCATGGTATCATGGGTAACTAGGTAAATGATGTTCAAATTGTCTGAGAGGCAGGAGAAAGAGAGTGGTGGAAAAAGGCTGTTGGTGTGACTGGAGACCAGTGACCCCTGATGCACCCCAGGGAACTGTGCTGTATCCCTTATTATTTGCGTTATTCATAAAGGATGTAAATGTGAATGTGGAGGGGTGGGATGTGTGTGATAAATAAGTGCATCTTTCACGCAAAGATTGGCTGGGTAATTGGCAGTGTGGTGGAAGGCCTTATGTTACAGGAAGATACAGGTGGAATGGTTAGATGGGCAGATCAATGGCAGATGGAATGTAACCCTGATAAATATGAGATGATGCAATTTGGGAGAATTAATCAGACAGGGGAGTACACAATGAATGGCAGCACATTAGGAAGCTCAGAGGGTGCTTCTCCACACATCCCTGAATGTGACTGGCCAGGGTAATAGTTGAGTTAAGAAGGCATTGGGAATCGTAAATAGCTTTTACTCATCGGAACATAGATTATTAGAGCTGTACAGAACTTTACTTCGGCCAAAGTAGAATATTGTGTGGAGTTCTGGGATCCACATTACAGGGAGGATGAGGTTCCCCTGGAGCGGGTGCAGAGGAGATTCACCAGTATGGTCCCTGGGTTGGAGCATGTCACCTGTGGAGAGAAGCTGGAAAAGTTTGCTTTGTTTACTTTGGAGCAGAGAAGACTGAGGGGTGTGTGATTCAGAAGGATAAGATTACGAGGGGCATGGACAGAGTGGATAGAGAGCAGTTGTTTCTTTTAGTCAAAGGGAAAAACCAGGGAAACACACTTTTAAAGTGAAGGGTTTGAGGATTTGAGGATTGTTTTCCGTCCAGAGGGTGTTGGGTTTTGGAATATACTTCCTGAGAGGGGAGCTGTTATGGTAACCACACAACAGCTAAATAAGACTTGGACGAGCTCTTGAAGTTTCATAACATTCCCGGCTAAAGGCCTCTTGTAGGAGAGTGGGATGAGTGTAGACCGTGCTGTATGTCTGACGGTACAAAGACTATGCTCCTAAGATCGTATGATGTGGACATGAATTGATGGGTTCCTGAAGAGAATATTAACAAGAATTATAAGGGTGAACTGTCAATGGAAAATGTTAGAGATAACAAGTGCAGCTTCGTTACAGTCTGAACCCAGAGGAAGGAGGATAGAGTACAGGGCAATAGCAAAAATATGAAGCAACTACTTCAATTCAGTCTTCACAGAAGGAAACAAAACAAACACGTCAAATCTTCCCAGCAAGACTGGAAAGCGTAAGTCTCGAGAGAAAAAGAATGAAATTAGTAAATGAATGCTTTGGGAGAAATTATTGGGACAGAAAGTATGGTTGAATTTAGAATACAGATGGAAGGCGATAAGATAAAGTCCAATATCAGGGTCCTGAGCTGAAAAAAGGAGACAAAAATAGGATGAGGGAGGAGTTGGCTAAGGTTGGCTGTAAGCAAAGACTTTAAGGTGAAACCATTGGTGAACAGTGGCTGGCTTTCAAAGCAGCTTTTTTTCTTTGCAAATGGTCAGCAACAGCATATAACAGTGAAATGGAAGGACTGTAGGAAAAGGGTGATCTGCCATGGATGTCTCATGAAATGAGGGAGGCTATCAAAATAAAATACATGCCATAAATAATGGCAAAGCTCAGTGGGAAACGAGACGATTGGGAAAGCTATAAAGGTTAAAAGAAAACAACAAAAAAAACCTGTGAAGAAACATAAGATAGATAGATTATAAGAGCAAACTACCTCAGAATATAAAGACAGATATCAAAAGATTCTAAAAATATATAAAATGAAAAGAATGGCTAAGGAAGCATTGGTCCTTCAGTGGGGGAGAAGGGTTATTTCGTGAGGAAATGGCCGAGGAATTGAATAGATACTAAGTCGGTCTTCACAGTGAATGACACTAACAAGATGCCAGAATTGTCAAAGAGAGGAAGGTTGGTGTGAACCCGGAAACAGCCATTCCCATGAGAGAGGTAGTGTTGGGCAAGTTCATGGATCTAAAGTTAGATAAGTCTCCTGGGCCTGATGGAATGCATCCCAGGATACTAACAGAGTGGTGGAAGAAATCGCAAATGATTTGTTTTCTAAATTCACTGGACTCTGATACAGTTCCAGCAGAGTAGAAAACTGGAAATCAGACATCATTGGTTATAAAGGGTAGAAAAAAAGGGGGAATTATAGACCAGTTAGCCGAACAAGTGTAGTGGGGAAAATACTTCAAGTTGTAATCAAGGAAAAAATAGCAATGGAACTAGATAGAAATTGTTCCATTGGACAGACACCGCATCAGTTCATGAAAGGCAGGTCATGATTAACTAATTTACTGGAAAGTTATGAAGACATTATGACACGGGGACCCAGTGGATGTGGTGTACCGTGATTTACAAAAGGCATTCCACACAGAGTCGCCAAAAAAGCTGCTGCATCAGGTAAAGATGTGTGGCGTTACGGGTAATGTATTCACATGGGTAGAGGATTGGTTAACTAACAGGAAGCAGAGAGTGGGAATAAATGAGTGATTTTCTGGTTGCTAATCAGTGACTAGTGGTGTGCCTCTGGGATCAGTGCTGGAACCGCAATTATTCACAGCTTAGATGGACGATTTGGAGTTGATGACCACGTGTAATATCTCAAAGAATGTAGATGATACGGAAATGAGTGGCAGAGCAAATGTGCAGGGGACTGATAAACTTTTCAAAGCAACAAAAATAGTTTAAGTGAGTGGGCAAAGGTCTGGCAGAAGGAGTATAATATAATAAATGTGACTTCATTCATTTTGGTAGGAATAACAGTTTACAAAAAGGCTATTATTTGCATGGTAAAAATGCAACATGGGTCTGTGCAGAGGGAGCTGGGTGTCCTTGTGCATGAATCACAGAAGTTGCTCTGCAGGTGCAGCAGGTAATTAACAAGGCAAATGGAATGTTGTCCTTCATTGCGAAAATGATTGAGTTTAAACACAGGGAGGTTATGTTGCTGCTGTACAGTGTGCTGGGGAGGTCACACCTGCAATACTGTGTGCAGTTTTGGTCTCCCTACTTGAGAAATTATATCCTAGCACTACAGTGGATGCAGAGGAGGTTCACTAGGTTGGTTCCAGAGTTGAGGCGGTTGGCTTATGAGGAGAGACTGAATAGACATAATTATATGTTGACTGGAATTTGAAAGAATGAGGCAGAATCTGGTAGAAACAGGTATAATTAAAAGGGAATAGATAAGATACAAATAGAGAGGTTGTTTCCAGTAGCAGGTGAGAATACGACAAGGGGACAAAATCTCAAAGTTAGGAGGAGCATATTTAGGATTGATTTGAGAAGGAACATCTTGCCCAAGAAGGTTGTGAATCTGTGGAATTCCCTGCCCAGTGAAATAGTTGAAGCTTTATCATTGAATGCCTTTAAAGTATCAGATAGATTTTTTGTGAGGCAGTAAAGGAACAAAGGGTTATGGTGATCGGGTGGGTAAGTGGAGCTGAGGCCATGAAATGACCAGCCATGATCTTATTGATGCTCCTAGTTCTTATGTAATGGGTCAACATGAAATGGGAATCAGATTTGAGAAACTGACTGGTTGATACATACAGAGAAGCAATGGATTCAATGCATTTGGATTTTCAGAAAGATCTTGGTAAAGACCCTGGCCAAGTTTGCAAAGTCAAATGTTACAGGATTGGGTTTAAAATATCATTATGGGTTTAGCATAGGAGAGCTGACAGGAAAGAGTCAACAGGAATAAAACATTCTGTTCTGAAGTACAAGGACCATTGGGTGTCGCAGGGATTGGTGCTTGGCCCCAGCGATTCCCAATGCATGTCAAACGTTTAGATAAGGGAATAAAATGCAATATTTCCCAACCTGCTGACAGCACTAAACAAGGTTGGATTGTGAGAGGGTGAGGAGGATGTTAAAAATCTCCAAGGTGGTTGAGACAAGTGGAGTGACTGGGCAAACACGTGGCAGAGGGAGAGCAATGGGGTGGGTATGGTGGTATGTACTTTTGTAGGAACAGTAGAACCGCAACCTAGCATTTGAAAAGAGATTAGTTGAAACATGTTGATCTTTAGAGAGATTTATGTTCTTACTTTGTTTTTTTTCCCTGCAGATCTCCAATGTCCATGCAAGGCAGTAAGTTCTGAACCGAGAAGTCAATGCTGGGAATGGCATTGGCACGCTGCCCACTGTACGCAGAACCACCATGTGGGGAGCTGTAACATTGAAAAGGATTTGGATCTCCCTTGTACACCAGTCATTGAAAGCAATATTGCAGGTGAAGTAAGCAGTTAGGACGATAAATGATTTGTTGACCTTTATATCAGGGAATTTTGAGTACAGGAGTAAGGGTAAGTTACTGTAGCTGTACATTGTGCTGTATTGTGTGCAGTATTGGTTTCCTTACTTAATAAAAGTCAAACCTGACATTGAGGAAGTGCAGTGAAGGATGACCAGACTGATCTCTGGGATGACAAGCTTGTTGTGGGAGCAGAGTTTTGGGTGATTGGACCTGTATTCCATGGGCTTTAGGAAAAGGAGTGAAGATCTCAGTGACATATATAACTCCCTGACAGGGCGGGATAGATTTGAAGTAGGGATGATAATTCCCCTGGCTGGGACGTCTAAAATAATGGGCAACTGTACTAAGTATGGGCAGGTCACTGTGCATTGACATGAGAATAAATGTCTGTACTCCGAAACTGGTGAACCTGGGGAGTTCTCTCCCACAGAAGGGAGAACGCCCTGCGGATGCTAGGACACTAAATATAAAATGAATTACTGGACACTAAAGGGATCAGCTGACAGTTGGAGTACAGCTGTCACATGCTCTCAGATGTTAGGAAGGAGATCTCTGCAGTGTCAACAGGACTGTGTTTCCCGTTCCCTTTTCCAATATCGAGTTTTCGAGTTTTCTGTCGGTTTTATTCTTTCAAACCTCGGAGCAGTTTGAAATATTTTCGTGCCTTGCTTGACTGTTTCCGAGACCATTGAAGAGTTTATCACATGTCTGTGTATCTAGAGTCACTTTTAGGACAGACCAGGAAAACACGGGAGATTCACTTCCTGAACGTTCATTGAGGAAGGAAATTGGTGTTTACAATCAACATTGGCTTCAATGTGAGTATTACTGGCACCAAACTTTACAGCCCGATATTTTTAAAATTGTTTTTAACTTCCCCCTTCTGCCAGTGCATTAACCTGGTCTGGATTAGTAATCCAGTGCCATTTCCACAACAGCACCATCTCCACATGGAGACCTATCGGAAACCACACTGAGCAGGTTATTTCTGTGATGCTTGACAGCTCTGTCAGAAAAACAACCACAAATTTGTCTTTTTTGATGGCACTGAGTGTGTGGTAATTGATCAGATTACAACTATTCTTGTCTTTGGGAACTGGAGATAGCTGAGTAATTTTCCACATTGCCAGGGAGATGTCAGAGTTGTCAGCTTGGTGGTAGTGCTAGACTGAAGGATTATCCCATTCAAAAGATTACAGATTGCGCTTGAATAAAATGCTGTTTCTGCTGATGTTGCTGCTGTGATCTACAGCACCACATCAATGTCAGGAACTCCGTATTGAAGAAAGTTCAGAGATTTATATCACTGAAAGTATTTACAGAGGACTTCTTGACTTGGAAATGAATTGAGGGCAATGAAGAACTAATAGGCTCTTATCCTCATACAATATGAAAACAGAGCCCTTGACCCAACCCATCCAAGCCCACCAGGTTTCCTAAACTGAACGAGTTCTATTCTTCTGTTTTTGGCACACACCCCTCCAAAACGTTCCTATTCACGTGAACATCAAATTGTCTTTCAATTGTTGTAATTGCACTCACCAATACCACTTCCTCCGACAGCTCGGCACATGTACACACCACTCTCTGTGAGAAACAGCTGCCATTAGATTTCATTAAAATCTCGTTCCTCTCACCTTAAACCTATCGTCTCTGGCTTTGGGCACCTCCACCCTGGGGAAAAGACTTTGGCTATTCATCCTATCAATGCCCATCATGATTTTATAACCCTCAATTTTGGTCACCCCTCAGTCTCCTACGCTAAAGGAACAAAATCACAGCCTAACCTATACCCCAAATCCTCCAATCGTCCTCACACCATTTAAAATATTTTGTCCCCTTTCCAGTTTATAACATCCTTCCTTTAGCACGGCTACAAGAATTGTACTCAGTACCTAAATGTGGCCTTACCATTCTCTTGTACAGCCACAACATGATATCCCAATTCGTATAATCAATGCTCTGACTGATGAAGGTAAGCGTGCCTAATGTCTTCTTCACCACCATGTCTACCTGTGACTCCACTTCCAAGGAAATATCTACCTGCACTCTGGATCTCTCTGTTTGACAGCACTCTTCAATGCCCTACCGTTAACTGTATAAATCCTGTCCTGGCTTGTCTCACATTTATCCTCATGAAGCTCTATCTGCCAATCATCAGCCCACTTTCCCAGTTGGGCACAAAGTCGTGCTGAATATCCCTAATCAGTCCTTGCCTTTCCAAATGCATGTAAATCCTGCCTCTCAGCATCTCCTACAAGCACTCAGCCACTCTTGATATCAAACTGACTGGTCTGTAGTTCCCTGGCTTTTCCTTGCAGCCAAATTACAAATAATGTAACGACATTAGCTGTCTTCCTGTCCTCCAGCACCTTAACCGTGGCTGTCAATGATACACATAAGAAAGTCAAGAGAACTGCAGATTTCGTAAACTAGAAACAAAGACAGAACGTGCTGGAAAAGCTAAACAGGTCTGGCAGCATATGTGCAGAGAACACGAGGTAAATCCATCCCCCAACACCCCCTCCCCCCCCCGCCCGCTAATTTAAACCTGCAACACAGGAAAGATTTAACCTGTTAAAATTCGAGAGGCCAAGAACCATGCTAAAGGCCACTATTTAAAATAAAAAATGACAACTTTTGTTTTAAAAAGATCTCTAACAGAGAATAATTAACTAACAAGTATTTGCAACTCCCTTCTCTGAGTAAAAAGTGAGGTCTGCAGATGCTGGAGATCAGAGCTGAAAATGTGTTGCTGGTTAAAGCGCAGCAGGTCAGGCAGCATCCAATTTCCTGTTCCTTGGATGCTGCTTGACCTGCTGCGCTTTAACCAGCAACACAGTTTCAACTCCCTTCTCTGCCCTATCTTTTATTTTCCCTGCTACAATACTGGTCCGATACTAAAACCCAATTAAAATTTCATAAAACATTCAACTTTCCGAACCAGACCGCTGTCAAATCTTCTCTTTGTATTTTCCTCTGTCATCTTTTCTTCTCCTTCGGGTTTCTGTTTCACAGGTGATTGACAAAGAAAGGTACATTTAGGAAAGCTATTCTCCAGGCTGTCTGCAGATGGGTGGTTTGGTAGTTCTCCCACAACTGTTCATTTTCTTTGGTTTTATACCCCAAAGAATCGAGTCATTTCATTTTTTTCACATTGTAAAAATGCAAAATTCAAACTCGACTGGAGTTTAGAATCTTGGGGCATAATGCAAACTGATTGATCGAATTTCATTTCATTTTTGGCTCATAGCTATCCAGGTACTGCCAGCTTCTGGACCAAATGTTACATTATAAATTTTCCAGAACTCGCTGTGCTTGTAAATCCTTCAACTCTCTTAAAGGTACAGTATCCTTTCCACCTTCATAACACCTTCCCTCTCAAAAAAGAACCATCATAATGAAAATATGGTCTTATTTCTTTTTGTATTCCTTACTATAACATACTGATAAATTAAATCCAAGTTCACCTTAACTTCTTGGAAAAAGTGAGGTCTGCAGCTCTATAAAACTTTGGTTGGAACGTACTTGGAATTCTGCGTCCAGTTCTGGTAACTCTATTATAGGAAAGATGTGGATGCTTTGGAGAGGGTTCAGAGGAGGTTTACCAGGATGCTGCCTGGACTGGAGGGCTTATCTTATGAAGGGAGGTTGGCTGAGTTCGGACCTTTTTCATTGGAGAAAAGGAGGAAGAGTGGGGACCTAATTGAGGTATACAAGATTATGAGAGGCATAGATAGAGTTGATAGCCAGAGACTATTTCCCACGGCAGAAATGGCTAACACGAGGGGTCATATTTTAAGCTGATTGGAGGAAAGTATAGAGGGGATGTCAGAGGTGGGTTCTTTACACAGAGAGTTGTGAGAGCATGGAATGCGTTGCCAGTAGCAGTTGTGAAAGCAAGGTCATTAGGGACATTGAAGAGACTGCCGGATATGCATATGGTCACAGAAATTTAAGGGTGCATACATGAGGATCAGTGGTCGGCACAACATCGTGGGCTGAAGGGGCTGTTCTATGTTCTATGTAGTCTGAATACATTAAATATTTTATCTTTTAATGACGCAGAACCATATAAACATATCTTCAAATCGACCGAGAACATTTTCTGCTCAGGGTCTGGCTCTGTGTATGACAGCAGCAATGATGCACCAACATGGAATAGAGAATGGGATGGAGACATCGTTTGGACAATGTACAAGGAGATCTCACATGGTCCTGTTTGGGAGAGGATGACATTATTGTGCGATTCAACTCAGAGAGGGAGAAAATGTCATCTGCCTGAGAAGAAACGGCCTATTGCACTCTCTCTCCTTCATTATTCCCTATCACAGTAACGTGTACGAGCTTAAACAAAACTCTACTGTTATTGTTACCATTCTTATTTTTATAGAATCCCTGCAGTGTGGAAACAAACCCTTCGGCCCAACAAGTCCATACCAACCTTCCAAAGTGTAACCTTCCCATGTCCTTACAGTTACCACTGACTAGTGCACCTAAAGTAGAAATCGCTGAACACTGTGGACCATTTGACCAATCCACTTGAATTATACAGCTTTGGGCTGTGGGAGGAAACGGGAGCACCCATCAGAAGATCACGCAGACAAGGGGAGAAGATGCAAACTCCACGCAGATAGTCGCCCGAACTCATGTCCCTGATGCTGTGAGGCAACAGTACGAACTACTGAGCCACTGTGCTAACCTGGAACCGCCTGACTGCCTAATGCAAAGGGAATTCAGCCAAATCCAATTCTCCCAGGATAAAATCCCATTGCTAGCATCTGTGTGAATAGAATATCTTCAGAAGCAGAATAACATTTTGGACAATCTCTCAATTTTTCCTTTTGTCATGATTTACATTAATATTTGAACGAGGTTCTTTCAACGTGAAATTGCAGAGATTTTGTTGTGTGTATGTGTGTGTGTGTCAGTGTTTTTAGAACGTGAAATATAGAGTCTTTAATTGCAATACCCAAACAGTTTACCATTCATCATTCCATCATAGTTGGAGTAACATTGCTCTGGATCATAAATGTGCTATTTGAGCAGATTAAAGAAACTAGCCTGACTTGTTCCTAAAACTGACCCTGGCCCAGTCTAGGACTGATATAATCGGCCACATCACCGACCTGGTTACATTTAACATTTGTTATGAGCAGTAGAGGAGTGGGACAAGAAAGGCAACAGTGACCCAAAAAGCCAGGGAACAAAATACCTGTGAGCCTGATGTCAGTGGTGGGTAAGTTGTTGGAGGGGATTCTGAGGGATAGCATTTACATACATTTGGGAAGGTAAGGGCTGATCGGGGTTGACAGCGTGGCTTTCTGCATGGGAAATCATGTCACATTAATTTGATTGAATTTTATGAAGAGATGACAAAGAAGATTGATGAAGGTAGTTTGGTAGACATTGCCAATATGGACCTCAGCAAGGTGTTCATAATATTCCGGTTAGTAGACAGATTAGTAAGTTTCAGTCACATGGGATACAGAAGAAGCTCGTCACAATTGGCTCGAAGGAAGAAGGGTATTTTTCAGACTGGAGGCTTGTGAGCAGCAGTGTGCTGTAAGAATCAGTACTGAGTTCACTGCATTTCATCATTTATGTAAAGGATTTAAATGTGGATATTGGAACCATAGTTCGTAAATTTACAGACGATATCGGAAAGGTGGTGTAGTAGATTATCTCCGAGTACAACAAGACCATCAATAGATGGGACAATGGGACAAGGAGTGACAGGTGAAGTTTAATTTAGATAAAGACGAGGTTACGCACTTTGGGAAGGCAAATCAGGGCAGAAATTATACACTTAATGGTAAGGGCCTGGGGAGTGCTGTGAAACAAATGGACAAAGGGCTGCAGATACATTGTTCCTTGAAAGTGGAGTCGAATGAAACCATGCTGGCCCGGTGACAGGTCCAGTGCACAATCACCCATCTTATCTTGCTCTTCTCTGGTGTACAGCTGCCTTGAAATATCTGTTCAAACAAAACATACTGAATGAAATTCGAGCAGTCGAGATGACGTTCATGACTGCGTATTTCAATCAGGATTTAATGAAGGATGAGATTCCAGAATAATATAAGCAATGAATGAAAAAACAGGGTAACACAAGAAATGGCAGCTGAGTACAACATGTAGTTCCAAGTAGGTCTCATGGTATGACTAATAGATTATCAGTCCAGAAAAATCAGCTCCTGTTCTGTGGATCCAGGTTGAATCCCGCCCCTGCAGATGGTGGAAATTCAATTCCATAATGTAAAAATATCCCTGGAATTAAGAATCTACTGCTGAGAATGAGCTCATTGCAGATTGTCAGAAAGGTCCACCTGTTCCCTAATATCCTGCAATGAAGGAATCTTCCATCCTCCCCTGGTCTGGCTGATATGCAACTCCAGACCCAAAGCAATTTCATTGACTCCGAATCTCCCCCGAAACGGTCTAATGAGTCATTCAGTTGTACCAATCGCTACGAAGTTTCAAACAAATGACACCGTATGGAGCACCTGGCATCGAAATGGGCACCGGAAAAGTCAACATTAGAAACATCACTGTAGAACCTGCAAAGTCTTCCTTACTAACATCTGAGGTCTGGTGCCAACATTGGAACAACTGCCTTACAGACCAGTTAAGCAACAGCCTGACATTGCCATACTCATGGAATCATAGCTTACGGAAACAACAGAAATTAAACATGGGCAAAGGAAACTCTTACTGATTACCACGTAACGTCGTTCCTCATCTGAATCAGTCCTCCTCCATGTTAAACAATACTTGGAGAAAGCATTTACTATGGCAAAGGCACAAAGTGTATTCTGGCTGGGGGATTTCAAAGTCGACTGACAAGAGTGGTTCTGGCAGCAATAATACTGATCATGCTGGTCAGGTCCTAAGGACATAGCTACTAGATTGGGTCTGCAGAAGGTGGTGAGGGAATGAACGAGAGTGTAAAAAACATACCTGACCTCATCCTTACCAATCTACCAACTGTTGATAGATTGATATTGTCTCCATAAACTCTACTGTGTTGTGTGGCACTGTCACCATGCTAAATGGCACAGAGTTTTAGCAGATCTAGCAACTCAAGACTGACCGTCCATAAGACACTGTGAACCATCAATAGCAGCAGAACTATACTCCAGCACAATCTGTAACATCACAGCCCAGAATGTCCCCCACACAATCATTACCATCAATCCAGAGGATTAACCCTGGTTCAATGGAGAATGCAGGAGGGCATGCCAGGAGCAGATCCAGGAATATATAAAGATAAAATGTTCATCTGCTGAAGCTTCCAAACAAAAATACTTGCATGCCAGATAGCATAAACAGCAAGGGACAGACAGAGATTAGCGATCACAGAACCAATGAATCCGAATTAATCTCGGCAATCCTGCTAATCCGATCGTGAATGGTGACGGACGACTAAACAACTCACCGGAGCAGGAGTCTCCACAATTATCTCCAACCTCAATGATGGAAGAGCCCAACACGTCAGTGCAAAATATAAGGCTGAAGCCTTCGTTGCAATCTTCAGTCAGAAGTTTTGAGTGGGTGATCCATTTCGGCCTCCTCCGGTGGTCCCCATCATTACAGATAGCAGTCTTCAGCAAATTCGATTAACTGATATCGAGACACGGTTGAAGGCACTGGATACTGCAAAGGCTATGGGCCCTGATAACATGCCGGCAATAGTCCTGTAGACTTGTACTCCAGAACATCCCGCTCCCCTAGCCAAGCTGTTCCAATATGTTTACAAACCGACAATGCAGAAAAAACTGCTCAAGTATGTTCTGTACAGAAAACACAGGACAAATTCGACACGTCCAAATACCGCCTTATCAGTCTACTCTCCATCATCAGTAAAATGATGGAAGGTGTCATCAACAGTGCTATCAAGCAGCACCTGCTCAAAACTAACCTGTTTGGGGTTTGCCAGGATCACTCAGCTCCTGAACTCGTCACAGCCTTGGTTCAAACATAGAAAAAGGAACTGAATTCCAGCCCTTGATATCAAGGCAGCATTCTGCCAAATGTGACACAAGGAGCCCAAGCAAAAGCGGTATCGCGGGCCAACATTGCATTATTGGAGTCATACCTGACAGATAGGAAGATGGTCATTGTTGTTCGAGGTCAGTCATCTCAGCTCCAGAACATGTCTGCAGTCGTCCCTTAGGATAATGTCCTCGGTCCAAACATCTTCAGCTGCTTGAATAATGACCTTCCTTCCATCATAAGGTCAGAAGTGGGGATATTTGATGATGACTGCACAATATTCAGCACCTTTCGCAAATGCTCAGATATGGAAGCAGCCCATGCCAAAAGCAACAATATCTGGGCAATATCCAGGCTTGAAAATGTGTTGCTGGAAACGTGCAGCAGGTCAGGCAGCATCCAAGGAACAGGAGATTCGACGTTTCGGGCATAAGCCCTTCCTCAGGAGATTTTAACCTACAGCGAATTCTCTTGCAAGGATGCCTTCCTTGCACAAGCTGTCTTCCTCCCTCTACAAGGATTTAAAAACTCTTGTTCCTTGGATGGTGCCTGACCTGCTGCGCTTTTCCAGCAACACATTTTCAGCTCTGATCTCCAGCATCTGCAGACCTCACTTTCTCCTCAATATCCAGGCTTGGGCTGGCAAGTGGCAAGTAACATTTGCGCCACATAAATTCAGATGATGACCGTCATCAATAAGAAACAATACAACCACTTTGTATTCAGCAGCATTATCATCATTAACCTTCCCCAATATCAATATCCTTGGTCGGGGGTGTGGGGGGTGGGGGGGGGGGGGGGTTCATTGACTAGAAACTCAACTGGATTCGCCACATGAATGTAACAGAAGATCAAAGACTAGGATTACTGTACGAGAAACTCACCACCTGACTACCCAAAACTTGTTCATTATCTCCAAGGGACAAGTCAGGAATTTGATGGAATATCTTTACTTGCCTGAATGGGTGCAGCCCCAACAACACTAAAGAAGCGTGACACAATCCAGGACAAAACTGCCCATTTGATTTGCACCACATCCACAAGCATTCACTCCCTTCACCATGGTCACTCAGGAGCAGCAGTGTGCACTGTCTACAAGACACAATGGAGGAATTCCCCAAAGATCCTCAGACAGCTCCTTGCAATCTCACGAACACTTCCATCTGGAATGACAAGAGCAGTAGACTTTTGGGAACACCACTACCTTCAGATTCCCCTCCAAACGAGTCAACATCCTAATTTGGAAATATATTGTCGTTCGTTCACTGTTGCTGCGTGAAAGCTCTGGAATTCCCTCTTTAATCACTAGTGGGTCACTGCACAGCAGGTAGGTTGCAGCAGTTCGAGAAGGCAGCTCAGCACCACCTTCTCAAGGGAAACTGGGGACGGGCAAGAAATATTGGGCACATCCAGTGGTGTCCACATCCAAAAAAACGTTTTGGTAAAAATAGTTACAAGTTGAGCATCTCGATGGGACAGGTTATCTGATTTGAACACCAACAAGAAATGTGTTTCTAATATTGAACATTTTAGACTTTTCTGTTGTTAGAAGGTTGCTCGGTATTCGATGAAATAATGTTGCCGAATGCTGTGATGAATTTCAGCTGTTTTGTTTAAATCAACAATAAAATCTGATTGAAGATTTGTAGCTCGGGTATCCGTTGTTGTGGTTCTGCTCGACGAGCTGGAAGTTTTTGCTGCAAACGTTTCGTTCCCTGGCTCGGGAACATCATTAGTGCTGTTGGAGCCTCGTGTGAAGCGCTGCTTTGATGTTTCTTCCGGTATTTATACTGGTTTGTTCTTGCCGCTTCCGGGTGTCAGTTTCAGCTGCAGTGATTTGTATGTGAGGTCCAGGTCGATGTGTCTGTTGATGGATGTTCTTGCCGTTTCCGAGTGTCAGTTTCAGCTGTAGTGGTTTGTATGTGGGGTCCAGGTCAATGTGTCTGTTGATGGAGTTTGGGGATGAATGCCATGCTTCTAGGAATTCTCTGGCTGTTCTCTGTCTGGCTTGTCCTATGATAGTGGTGTTTTCCCAGTCAAATTCATGTTCCTGGTTGACTGAGTGTATGGCTACTAGGGATAGCTGGTCGTGTCGTTTTGTGGCTAGCTGATGTTCATGGATGCGGATTGTTAGCTGTCTTCCTGTTTGTCCTATATAGGACAAACAGGAAGATAGCTAACAATCCGCATCCATGAACATCAGCTAGCCACAAAACGACACGACCAGCTATCTCTAGTAGCCATACACTCAGACAACCAGCAACATGAATTTGACTGGGAAAACACCACTATCATAGGACAAGCCAGACAGAGAACAGCCAGAGAATTCCTAGAAGCATGGCATTCATCCCCAAACTCCATCAACAGACACATTGACCTGGACACCATATACAAACCACTACAGCTGAAACTGACACTCGGAAACGGCAAGAACATCCATCAACAGACACATCGACCTGGACCCCACATACAAATCACTGCAGCTGAAACTGACACCCGGAAGCGGCAAGAACAAACCTATATAAATACCGGAAGAAACATCAAAGCAGCGCTTCACACGAGGCTCCAACAGCACTGATGATGTTCCCTAGCCAGGGAACAAAACGTTTGCAGCAAAAACTTCCAGCTCGGCGAGCAGAACCACAACAAATCAACAATACTGGCGTAACAGAATCAATTCTTCGAAAATACCAGATAGAAAATGACAATCATCGTAGAGAGAATGTACTCCTGCCAGATGAGACTCACTGATAGCAGCTCAAATTTCAAATATTAATGGAATACTGGCTGACACTGAATCCTCCCACCGTCCATATCACAGGGGTTACCATTGACCAGAACGTGAAGTCAAATCAACAAACAAATACAAGGGTTACAAGAGCAGGTCAGAGACTTACAAGTCTACACTGAATAATAGACCCTATGACCTAAACGGCATGAGATATAGCAATAGACTTCGGCCATTCAGCCCATTCCTTCACTCTGATACTGTGCCATTTTGTCATTGTCTCTATGAAAAGTGCAAATATCTTCTACATACTGACTGTATCAATCTTTGCAGTAATCCATTAGTTTCAATCAGAACCCCCCCCCCCCCTCCCCAAACCCACCACAATTCTTCTAAATTCCATCGAGTACACACACTACCGCTGATATGACAAGCCATCATCCTCAGGATGGATCACCTCCAACACCAGCAGATCTTTCTCCAGAGATAGTGTCCAAAACATCTCACAATTGGCCAAATGCTGTCTGAACATAGCCCATTACATTCTCAGCAGTATGTCTACCGTCTTGTATTCTTGCTCTCTTGAAATGAATGCGAACATTGCTTTTGCTTTCCTAACTGCCAACTGAACATGCACGTTAACCATAAGAGAGGACGAATGCTTCAAAATCCTTTTGTGTTTCAGATTTAATGGATCATATTAGAATATAGTGTCTCCTCTATTCCGCCTACCAAAGTACATATTCTCACATGTTCCCACATTGTGTTCCATCAGCCACGTGTTTTCCCACAGTCGTAAACTGTTCAAGCCTTTCTGCAGCTTCCCCACTTCCTCAATATCATCTGCAAACTTAGCAAAACTGCCCTCAAGTACTTTGTTCAGTTTGTTCATACATAATAAATTTCCTGGCTCCTAAGGACCGTCCACCATCTACAAGGCACAACAGTAAAGATGCTTGACTCCATTTAGGTTGAAGCACTGGCTTGACTTGAATTACACCTGGAGAGTCTTCACTCCCTGCACCACTGACTCTCAGTAGAAGCGCACCCTACCTCCTTTTGTTGTGAGTTTACTTCATTATGGCGCAGAATCCCAGTCTATTGATCACACTCCGTCTCAACACTAACTGAGTGGTGCTCACACCAACCATGTCACTGTGTATTGATGACGGTGGAGGGAGGTCGGCGAGGGGATGTCTATGGTGAATAACTGTGTGACTGCCAGGCTGAAACCAGCCCCGACAGCCTCGGATGTACCTGTGCCCGCTCTCACCGCTGCAGGCATGATCAGTCTTCCTGCAGATCAAATCATGGAAAGCAACGGGCCTGGATAGTGTTCCCAGCTGAGCACTCAGATCCTGGGAGGACCAACTGGCAGAGGTATTCACATACAATTTCAGACTCTCCCTCCCACTACCTCAAGTCTCAAGCTGCTTCAAGAAGACCAACATCAACCTTCATCATTGTGCTTCCAATTAAACTAGTTGGACTATAACCTGGTGTTGTGTGATTTTTAACTTTGTACACCCCAGTCCAACACCGGCATCTCCAAATCATAAATTCAATCTTGTAAGTGAGAATGCTCATGCTTTAATGACATAATGATTGCCGCCCAGTGGCTCTAACTTCAATAAACATGGAGTTATTTGAAAGTCTGGTAATGGCCCACATCACCTCCAATCTCCCAACCTTACTTGATCCCCTATAATATGCCGACTGATGTAACGGGTCCACAACAGATGCCGTATCCCAAGCCCTGCATTCATCCTTCGGACATCTGGACAACAAAGACACTTACACCAGACTCCTGCTCATTGACGACAGCTCCACCTTAAACATAATTATTCCCTCCAGACTGATCTCAAAATTCAGTGACCTTAGTCGCAGCTCCACCCTCTGCAACTGGATCCCCAGGTTTATGAATTTCAGACCACAATTAGTGAAGATAGGTATCTGCACCTCCACCACAATACCACGCAACACTGGAGCTCCTGGAGGATGTGTCCTCAGCCCCCTACCGTACTCCCTGTACATACACAGCTGTGTCCCTCAGCTCGCTTCTGGACTCCCTGTACACACACGGCTGTGACCTCAGCCCCCTACTGTACTCCCTGTACCCCGACCGCTGTGCCTTCAGCTCTCTACTGTATTCCCTGTACACCCACGGCTGTGTCCTCACCCCTGACTTTACCCCCTGTACACCAAGAGATGTGCCCTCTGACCCAACTGTACACCGTGTACACACATGGCTGTGTCCTCAGCTCCCTACTATTCATCCTGTAGACAAACGGTTGTGTCCGCAACCCCCAACCGTTCTCCCTGTACACATATGACTGCTTCCCTCAGCCTCCTAATGTACTCTCTGTATACCCATGGCTGTGTCATCAGCCCCCTACTGTACTCCCTGTACACACACGGCTGTGCCCCTCAGCCCCCTACTGTACTCCCTGGACACCCATGGCTGTGTCATCAGCCCCCTACTGTACTCCCTGTACACACACGACTGTGTCCCTCAGCCACCTACTGTACTCCCTGTACACAGACGGCTGTGCCCTCAGCCACCTACTGTACTCCCTGAACACACACGGCTGTGTCCTCAGCCCCCTACTGTTCTCCCTGTGCACACATGGTGGTGTCCTCACTTCCCTACTGTACTCCAGTACAAACACGGCTGTGTCCTCAGTCCCTACTGAACTCCTGTATAAACACGGCTGTGTCCTCAGTTCCCTACTGTACACACATGACTGTGTCCTACGCCCCCTACTGTACTCCCTGTACACACAGGTTTGTCCCTCAGCCCCCTACTGTACTCCCAGTACACCCATGGCTGTGTCATCAGCCCGCTACTGTACTCCCTCTACATCCATGGCTGTGTTCTCAGCCCCCTACTGTACTCCC
This sequence comes from Hemiscyllium ocellatum, assembly GCF_020745735.1. NCBI lineage: Eukaryota > Metazoa > Chordata > Chondrichthyes > Orectolobiformes > Hemiscylliidae > Hemiscyllium > Hemiscyllium ocellatum. The sequence continues at coordinate 68,512,913 of NC_083420.1, forward strand.
TGCACACACACGGCTGTGTCCTCAGCCCCCTACTGTACTCCCTGCACACACATGGCTGTGTCCTCAGCACCCTACTGTACTCCCTGCACACACACGGCTGTGTCCTCAGCCCCCTGCTGTACTCCCTGTACACACAATGCTGTGTCCACAGCATCCTACTGTACTCCCTGTACACACACGGCTGTGTCCTCAGTCACAACTGTACTCCTGTACACACACAGCTGTGTCCTCAGCCCCCTACTGTACTCCTGTACACACATGGCTGTATCCTCAGCCCCTACTGTACTCCGGTACACACGTGGCTGTGTTGCCAAATTCCAAAAAATGCCAACCGTAAGTTTGTTGATGACATCACCAAAGCAGGAGGGATAACAAACAACGATGAGTCTGAACACCGAAAGGAGAGAGTGGGTTTGGTGGCATGGTGGAATGATAATAGCCTCCCTCCCAAATTTGGCAAAAGTAAAGAACTGATCATTGACTTTAGCACGAAAGGAGGGGATCAAGCCCCTATCTACATCAACAGTCGAGAGAGTGCAGAGAGTCAAGTCCCTCGGAGTGATGATAATTGGGAACCTACCCTGGACTTCTCACATAGTTGTGACAGTCAAGATGGTTCAAAAACATCTCTCCTTCCTCACTTGGCTCAGGATATTTAGCATGCACTACTTCTACAGATGCACTATTGTGAACATACTGTCCTGCTGCGTAATGACCTGGTACGGCAACACGCTGCCCAGGACCATCAGAAACTACAGAAGATTGTGTTCACAGCCCAGACTATGATGGACTCCAATCTCCCAAACATTGTCTCTATTTTCATGGCTCGTTGCCGTAGAATGGCTGCCATTATCTATCCAAGATTACTGAGGGAAGTGAGAGAGGAAATAGGTGGGGCCATAACCAATATCTTCGTAGCATCCTGACGTCTGGGTAGGGAAGCTGCAAGAGAAGATATTGAGGGATAGGATCTATTCTCATTTGGATGAAAATGGTCTTATCAGTGATAGGCAACACGGTTTAGTGCAGCGAAGGTCATGTTTTCCCAACTTAATAGAATTATTTGAAGAAGTGACAAAGTTGATTGATGAGGGAGGGGTTGTAGATGTCATGTACATGGACTTCAGGAAGATGATTTTTTAAGATTTCTCATGGTCGGGTAATGGAGAAAATGAAGTCACATGGTGTCCAGGGTGTGCTAGCTACATGGATAAAGAACTGGCTTGGCAACAGGGGACGGAGCGTAGTAGGGGAAGCGAGTTTCTCAAAATGGAGAACTGTGACCAGTGGTGCTCCATGAAATATATTTCCAGAAAGATACCTGAATGGACAGGAATCATAGGGATACAAACTTTAGAAAATAGGAGACAGGTTGAGATGGAGGATTTGGATCGGCGCAGGCTTGGACCGCCGAAAGGCCTGTTCCTGTACTGGAATGTTCTTTGTTCTAACATTACGAAACACGCATCATATGCCTGTAAGATTTCCCACAACCTCTTCCATCAGGCTAAAACATACAGATGCTTGAACACATAGAGCAACAAGTTCAGAAATAGCTTCTTCCTAGTTGTTTTTAGTCTGATGAATGGACCCTCTAATCTCAGATAATCCTCATTTTGTTCATATTGATCTCGCCTAGTGCAAGCCCTGTGCAGCCTCTCAGACATTTCTCATGCCTCTCAGACATGTTTTACAGCCATCGTTCAGTACATCCATTCTCACCATGATCTTTCTGGTCATCTTCGCACACGACAAAATAAATCCTTACCTCCCTACCCCCAGCTCCCTCCAGTGCTCACGTCCAGGTCTCTCCGATCCTCACCCCAGCTCCTCCCATTCCCCCCAGCTCCCCTTGACCCTATCCCCAGCTCCCTGTGACCATTGTCTCTCACAGTTTCTCTCACACGGCCTATTTCCCTGTGTTTTCCTTTTCCCTGTCTTCCGTTTCTTTCCCCGAACCTATTCCATTCCCTTCTCCCTTCACATGTGACTGTTTGTTTCCTTGTTTTGTTCCATTTCACTCTTTGACTGACTGTCGATCTGTTTTCTTCGCTGTGTTCTCTCACTCATTCCCTTTGTTTCTGTCTCTTTCTCCTTCGTTGTTTTGGTGATGGCTTCTCTATTCGTTTGAATCAGGTGATGGCTCATTGGTTCGATGTTGGCAATACTCAGCAAGGTTTTGGTATAGAAGACATAATTTAAAATTATCAGGTAAATTTCAATTGTTGTGAAAACAGCAACCAGAACGTGGGTATCCAGTTAACAGCCAATTGCTACATCTAACTATTTTGAAACCGCCCGTCTCCCAGTGCTCTGCATACTGGCGACTCAAAGCATTCTATTCGGGTGCATAGTGACCTGACATGGTAACTGCTCTGCCTAGGACCATAAGAAACTACAGACGGTTGTGTGCACAATCCAGACCATCACGGAAGACAACCTTCCATCCATTTACACTAGTCATTGTCACAGAAAGGCTGGCAACATCAAAGATCTCTCCCAAAACAGTAATGATCTCCTACAATCTCTTCCAACTGGGAGGAGACACAGAGGCTTGAAAACATGGACCAGCATGCTCAGGAACACTTCCTTCCCTACCATTATTAGACTGACAAATTGACATCTCTCACTTTTCAAATAATATTAATCTTTCTATTGTTGATCTTACTTTGCATACCTCCTGTGAAGCTGTAACCTTCTATGACTCACTCTGTCCAAGGACCCTGTGATCTTTGTTTTCTTGTTTACTATCATGTTCCTGCACTACAATTAAAAAAAACCTTTCCATTGTGCATTTGACTAAAATAAAAGAAACCAAATCAGATCAAACACGTGGACTGCAGTGGTTCAAGGTCTTCTCAAGGTCAACTGGAAAAATGAACTAATGCTGCCCTAGTCAGAAAAACCTATATCTAATTCATGAATATAAGAAGATGACCACACTTAGGGAGGACAGGCAGAGGGAAGCAAATCGCTTAAAACATGATCTTAGATATATACAGGTTTCCTTCACGATCTGTCAGCAGAATGTTCCTACGAAACCGTTCGCAAGCTGATATGGTGTAAAGTGCAGTCGCACTAATTTATATGGGAAAAAAATCGGCTTTCTTCGTAAAAGTGACAATATTGTTCGGAGTTCTTTTGGTCAGCAAAACAATGTCCTAATGCAAATCATTCGGAAACGGAAGTGGCGAAAAGTGAACTTTTGAAAAGCGGGGGATACCTGTATTTACAAGCGCATGACATTCAGGAAGATGGGAAAGGCGAAAAATAAATGAGGTGAATCTCACATTTTATTTCCCGCCCAGCTGATCATCATTCTCTTTGTTTGCTCTTTTTCTTCTTTATCTTTCTTTCTCTATTGATCCCTCCTCCCCTTCAAATCACACTTCCCTGTCAACGGTATTAATCACACACTCCTTTTCAACTGATTTCAGTTCAGGAAAGTTTCCAAGCCCTTTCTGTTCGTTTCTTTGCATTTATTTCTATAAATTCAGATTTTCAGAATCTTCCTTTATTTGATCTCACCTTCAATTTTGTTAACTCGTGGGATGTTGGCATCTCTGCCAAGGGCAGCATTTGCTCCCATCACTAATTGCCCTGACTCTGAGGCCATTCCACAAGCCAATATAAAGTTTAGCAGATTGCCATGGATCTAAAGTCACACTTACCCCAGACCGGGTAATAACACTGGATTTCTTTACCGAAGGTGATCAGTAAAAGAAGAAGGTTTCCAGACAAAATGTTGCTTTTATGTGTGTTTTTCGTGAAATTCACTTTTATTCCAATTCTTATCATTCTTTATTTATGTTCTGTCTTCAGCTGTGGTGGAACTTGAAACAAATTACTTGAAACAATATTTTTCGTTTCATAAGCTTTGCTCCTGAATTACATCCAGTGACATTCCTACATTTATGTATTGTCCTAATCATGAAGTAACGCCCGAGACAAGAATAATTTTGTGATTGAAATATTTGTAATCGGAAAGTGGTCAGCAGAGAGCTTGAAACATTAAGTCTGAAATTTACCAACGTGCAGCCAATGGTTTGTTGAGCAACAATACTGACACAGCCATGAAGATTGGGGATATTAGGAGCTGGCAGTGGACAGGTTTGGTGACAGAGAGGACAGGAGACATAAATCAGTTTAGGGCAAAAAGGGATCTCGAGGTTGTGCACAGTTTTGTTCACAGATGTTTGTGAGGGAGTGATCTGCAATTCATGGGTAATGAATGGAGACTGCAATTGAAACTGAAGACAATAGTTTCTTTCTCTGACAAATATAGACAACAGAAATTGCAACGAATTTCAAACATGTTTATGGGATTAATGAATGGACAAAGGTAGAGAACACCAATAATCGCGAGAATAGATTAGCAGTACGTCCTCCACCCCGCCCAGAATAATCATCAGCACTGCTGATATCCGATATTTTAGAAATCCCCAAGAGGGGGAAATCTTGAAAAAGACTCAAGGAAAACCTCCTCTCCATTGTTGTAATGTTCCAGTCCGCTATTCGCAGATTCAGATCTATGCAGCTGTTGATCTCTGTTACTGTTGGAGATGATGCATCAGTTACTACAGTGGGATAGTGCACTGAATGAAGCCTGTTACTCAGAGAAGAGGGGCACCCTCCAGTGACACAGTTGCATTGCATGGAGACTGACATCAATCACAGTCAGAGCAAGCAGTCCCAGCTTTCAATACAGTACATTGCGTTCACAATATATCTGGATTGGACGACATGATGACATTGCTGGCTATTGGTCACATCTCCCAACACCAATTGTTCTAGTGAAGTCAGTTCTGAGGGAGAAAACGAATATTTTCTTTTCGTAGGCTACATGATTCTGCTCTGTTTTCCATTTACTATGCTGTAACCATCTCTCCAAAAATCCCTCCACCCCCGAAAAGAATCACAATCAGGATGTTGTTACTGTGCTGATCTCTCAACCACGGGAACAAACACTCGTGAACAGACTGTCATTGGGCACAGTCGCCATGAACGTAGACAGGAAGTGTGGACTTCTCTGAATGTTCCTCTCACTGCTCTTATAAGGCAGGTTTGGAACTTCCACAGGGAATATGCTTCAGTAATTATTTATATAAGTTGACAGACTGCTAAATGCAGTTTTATGCTGTAAACCGTATTTTTACACATTTTGGCCTCAGTCCAAAACTAAAAGTGATAATTACAATGAACATATTCATTAAGACTTATGAATTATTGAGTCATGTTCGAGTGAACATGATATTGGCTTGGTGATAGGGCAGAATGGGAGCAGTGGCTGTGGAGACTGCATGGGGAGTGCAGTGATTGTTCCCAGTCATCATTCCTCTTTCTGACAGACAGAATTAAATCTAATACACAACAAGGAAACAGCCAACATTTGGGAGATGCAATGCTGAATGACAATGTGAACTAAAGGATAATATTAAATGTGATAAAGTGAACATACCATTTAATCATTGTGAATACGGATTGAGTAGGATCACCGATCCTGAGGCATTAACTTTGATTTCTCTTCACAGATACTGCCAGACCTGCTGAGCTTGCCCTCTAAGTTCCATTTTTCTTTTTGTTTGAGATTGATCATATTGTTCATATCTGGCAGGATACTTGCAATTAAAAGCAGATGCGAATAACAAAATGTGGAGGGCTATGGGGACAGGACAGGAGACTAACAAGCTGGAAGAGACAATGGGCTAGGTTTCCCCCACTTTTGTTGTAAATAATTCTGTGATATGTAATCAAAGCCTTTGGAGAGGGGGTAGACAAGCTAGTTCAACGAAGGACAGAGTGTTCACTATCAATAATCTATTCCTATTATCATATGAAATTTCAGCTGTCTCTAAAATGTCATTTCAAACAAAGTGGAGTTCCTGAGATCTACAGGATATTCAGTAAAATATTCTTTTATCCTTTGAATCTTAAAGAAGAAACAGATTTCGGCCGTCACACAGGTGTCCCAGACACACCAACTATAATAGGAAAAGGGAAGGTCTACATTGTCCATTTGTAACCAAACTCAACATGTAAGCCTGTCAAGAAACATGAAATATAGTGATACAGAAACATAAAATACAAACAGAAAATGATGGTAGAAGCGCAACAGTTGAGGAAGTATCTGCAGCGAGAAACAGAGTTAACATATTGAATATGATGTGACACTGTTCTGAAAAAGTCATATTGGAATCAAAGGTTAATTCTGTGTATCCCTGCTCAGAGGGTGCCAGACCTGCTGAGTTTCCCTCTATCGATTACTTTTTCTTTCTAAACTGTGACAAATTGTCTGATCAGAACGATATAAGCAAAGCTGCTATCGCAGTTGAATTGTGAGTATTTTTTATGGACATTAAATGAGAAATTACAAAGTTCCTATGTTTGACAGGGCTCTAAATATCTATGACGTATTGCATTATGATACAAAAACATCGTGAGACATTGTTAAAACAAAAACCGAAATTGCTGCAAAAGGTCTGTGGCATCTGAGCAGAGAAATCAGAATTAACGTCTGTAGTTCAGTGGCCCTTCATAATAACGATTGGTAGCCCTGAAAATGGTGATTAATATACAGCAGAGGCAGAACAGCTGTTAATGGAGACTGTTAGTAGCTAACAATAAGAGGTGAGTAATGAAGGCCACGTGAGATCTAGGCCTAGTGTATGGGACTTTGAGGAGTTCAGTCCCTAAAATTATTTTGAGTCTGAATGGCTGCAGGGTCCACCCGCGGAAAATGAGGTGTTGTTCTTCCAGCTTGCGTTGAAATGCCCTGGAACACTGCAGCAAGCCTGAGGCAGAGATACTGGCCAGGGAACAGGATGGGGTATTAAACTGGGGCAACTGGAAACTCAGGGTCTTTTGCAGTTACAGCTTGGATATTCAGTGAAGTGGTCACCAAGTCTACCTTTAAATTCCCCAATGTAGAGTAGATCACAATGTGAGCAGCGAATGCAGTAGACCGGATTGTGGGGAATGTTGGTAGAATGCTGCTCACCTGGAAGTTATGTTTGGGGCCTTGAATAGTGAGGAGGGAGGAGGCAAATGGGAATGGGTAACACCTCCGGCAGGGGGAAAGTAAAGTGGACCTGTGGTGTAGGGTGAGGGAGGGGGGAGGTGTGGCCAGTGAATAACGAGCGGACCAGGGTGTCCTGGAGGAAATGGTCACTTCAGAAGGCTGAAAAGGGAGAAGAGGCAAATATGTGTCTGGTGCTGGCATTTCACTGGAGGTGGGGGAAATGCAGACTTATGATCTTCTGCATGTGAATGCTGGTGGGATGGAAGGTAAGGACAAGGAGAACTCTAACACTGTTGCAGGAAGGAGGAGAGAGGATGACGGTAGCAGTGCAGGAAGTGGGTCAGAACTAATTGTGGGCCCAGTCGACAACAGTGCTGGGGAATTCTCGGTTGAGGAAGAAGGTGGACATTTCAGAGGCCACATTTCTGAAGTTGACATCATCAGAAGCAATGCGGTGGAGACGGAGGAACTGGCGGAATGGAATGGAGTCTTTGCAGGAAACAGGAAGTGAGGATGTGTATTCCAGGTAGCTGTGGGACTCGGTGGGTTAATACTGGATATCAGTGACTGGTCTATCCCCAAACATAGAAGTAGAAATCTCGAGGAAAGGAAGGGAGGAGTCATAGATAGACAGGTGATAGGAGCGAGGGGTGCAAATTGGAAACAATAAATTCTTCCAATTTTGGACAAGAGAGAGGAGCAGCAGGTATGATATCATCGATGCATTGGAGAAAGTGTTGTGGATTGGGGGTGGAAAGAATTGGAACAAAGAATAGTCTACGTACCCCATGAAGGAAGAGGTATAACTTGGGCCCACGTGTTTATCCATACACCTCCTCTGTATGGCAGGAGCAGGTTGAAGCAATGCGTCTGCCCAGGCAGTTCTGTTTGCGGATTTTGAGGAGAATATAAAAGCGAGCTCTGCTATCTGAGGACCTTCAGCTCTGGGACTGTTAGATGGGGTCGAGGTTGTGGGGGCGGGTTTATGCGAGTGGGTGGGAATCTCCAGATGAGACGTGGTCAGATTTAGTTAATAAAATGGCGTGAGGTGCCATGGTAGGTTATGGACCAGCAGGTGACATGTGGAGGTACCTGAGAACTACTGGCACTCAGCCTCTGAATTGTAGTGGTGAGTCCACCAACCTTATCGACGCAGGCTTAATAACACAGTCAGGTTTGGATCGAAGCATACAGCATACATTCTGTTCAGAGGGTGATAGGGTGAGGGGAGGCAGAGACATTAAGACAACAAGTGTCACATAGAAAGTTCTCAATAAACAGATTGTGTTCAAATAAACGCCAGCGAAATGGGTCCAGATGGAGGGACAGTGGTAGAGCTGGGTGAAGCGTTTGTGGGATGGCGAGTGAACTCGTGTCCAAAGAAATGGACACCGAGGAGAAGATGGTGGAAGAGGAGTTCAACATTATGTCGTTCCTGAAATTCATTAAAGTAGGGGCACAGAGGGAAAAGGTGAGACCTTTGCTGAGTACAGAACATTCAGCATTAGCGCGTGGAACGTTAGGAGGGATGGTGAATACACGACAGGAGTTAGGCTTGGGGGAGGGGATGGACTCAGATTGCAGGGCAGGGGTGGGGTGGCAGGTTTCAGAGGCTCACAGGCATCTCTAAGTTATTCCATCTTGAGGGCCTCGTATATCTGGTGAGCATGGCGAATGAACTGGAGAATGAAGTAGAATTGGGGAATGTTGCAGCCTTGAGCCAATGTGATGAGATGCTGTTGGACAGAGAACATGTTGATCTCAGTGGCACTGACATCGTACGATCAGTCAGCAGAAAATAACTGATTGAAAATAATTGGAACCGTTATCTTATTGTAATGCTCTGACATCATTAGGATGACACTCAACCAGCAAGGTCTTACTTTTCTGAGACTTTCGACCAAACTGTGAAAACAGATGTATCTTGATGTTATTAATGAGACAAATCCATCCATGGTTTTGGAAGTCACTAGCAAGGGCAGAAAGTATTTGTCATTCCCAATAGCTCTGGGTAAGGCGTCATTGCTCATTGAGGAAATTACCAGCACAGAATATCCTCTGATTTCCATTAACCACAGTTTGCTGAGGGTGAATGATGCTACATGAATCAAATATTACTTTGATGCAAGGGAAGTTACTCTGATCTCATTTCAAATGACATTGGAAAATCAGTTAAAATGGTAAAGAGAAAAATGATCTAACACGCCTTGTTTGAACAATGTGGTCACTGTCCTCATAACGTTTAAGGAAAAACTGATGCATTGACTTCTGATTCTGAGGAGAAGTTTGTCCTATTTGTGATGAGGCTGTTTGGTTACGCACCGTGACGCAGAGACAGAAAAAACAGTTCCACTCTGTATGGGGAACAGAACCATCCTGTTCACGCTGCATTGGACAGTGGCAGACACACACTCTTGTCTGTTCGTATTGGACATTGATCATCCAAATCTCATCATTGACTGATTACCAATAGCAGCACGAAACCAGCAGTTCTCATCACTCCACTTGGAAAGCAAAATGGGCAAGGAATGGCCAGTGGAAGTGGGAGTAATTGGGGAATTGGGGTAACTTACTGTGGGAGTGGCAGAAGATAGATGTGAAGAGACATCATCAGTGGAAGAGTATGTAGCAGCAGAATGGGTAGTGCAAGGGAAGTAGCAATGTTAAAAAAAAAGTAGAAAGGCAGAAGACGAATGGCTAATGAAATTTTAGTGACTGGGAAAAACTTGCTTTAGCAAAAGTGAGGTTGCGTGAAAAACATCAATCTTATGGAAAATTGGGATTTGGTTCCATTGAAAATTACGATTTGATGTATTTCTTTTTCTTTCCTTTGATTATTGTTCAGATTGTACATTCACTCTGCATTTCTGCATCTCCATCAATTGCAGATGACATTTTTCTTCACCTGGTATGGTGTCTCAACATTTTTGATTTGTTTCAACAATATGTATTTGCTTTAAATTCAAGGTAGACACGAGCATTTGATTTGATCTCCTACAGTTTGTCCTTAACGTCGAAGTTAATTGAGAATTTATCCTCATCACATTAGCCGATTCAAGCAATGAGTCTGTGTCCATCCTGCAGATGAAAGATTTTTCAGTTCTGACTATTGTTACAAAGAACAGTGCCACACAAAAGAATAATGTTCCACTGCAAGTTGCCAAACCATAGTTCATTCTAAATTAGGTACACACTTTATGAATATGACATGCTGAGGGAGAGAGTTTTAAAGTTGAATTCAACTCTGTGTCGAAAATGCTATTTGCAGCTCCCTCATAATAGGTGTTAACTGCATCACTTTGTAAATTCCCCAAAATAAGAATAACAAGAGACTGGAATTCTTAATTCTTCTTCTGTGAAAAACATCTGGAGAATAGGAAGGAAATCAAGGTTTGTTTGTGATTTTCATAAATGATGATGGTGAGAATGTGGAACATGGATGGCAGTGGAATGATAACTAATGGGGATGACGCAAAGATCAGCTGGGTGGTTCACAGTGAGGAGCAAAGGGTTTGGCTACAGGACGATATAAACAGATGATTTCTACAACTGGATTAATTGCCGATGAAGTTTAACACTGATAAATGTGAGATGATGCAGATCTGAATTAACAAGACAAGTGAGTATTCAGACTGTGAAGGGCGAGGGTTATTTTTTTCATTGCAGCAGGGAAGGTTGAGGAGAGAACCTGGTATAGGTGTACAAGAGTATAAGGCGAATGGAGAGGATGAACAGACCGCAGCTGTTTCCCTTACTTGAAGGGTCAAAAATAAAGGAACACATACTTAAAGTGAAAGGCAGGGGAAAGAGAAAGGATTTGTGAGTCTGTTTTGAACTGAGAGGATGCCACATGCATAGAATATAAAATTCCTACAGTGTGGAAATAGGCTATTTGGCCCAATAAATCCACACTGACCCTCCAACGAATAACCCACCCAAACACGCTCCTCCTATATTTACCCCTGACTAATGCAACTAACCTACACATCCCTCAGCACTATGGACAATTTAGCATGGTCAATTCACCTAACCTGCACATCTTTGGATTGTGGGAGAAAACCAGAGTACCTAGAGGAAATCATGCAGACACAGGGAGAATGTGCAAAATCCATAGAGGCAGTCACCTGGGGCTGGAATCAATCCTGGGTCCGCAGCGCTCGAAGGCAGGATTGCTAACCACCAAGCTGCCATTCAGCCCCTGATGCCATGTGTCTGGAATGCATTGCCTAGGCGGGTGATTGAGCCGGTAATGTCACAAACTTTCTTAAAAGCCTTTGGATATGCACCTGGTCGTGCAGGCTCACATTTTCATTCAATGATTCTATGTGGTGTCAGCCATGAACACTCTGTTATATTCTGATGCAATAGCTAATGGCAGTTCTAGTTTGTTCCATTGAATGTACTCAGTAATTGAGTCTCCAGTGAAGTGCTCGTGTTATCTTCCACTTTCTATTTAAGTGTTTCTGTTTCTTGAGTTGGTAATGCAATTTCCTATGTCGATGAAGTCATTTCCGGCCCTTTTTCTCAGAGGTTGGTAGATGGAGTCAAAATTGATGTCTTTGTTGATGGAGTGCCGGTTGGAATGCCATGTTTCTAGGAATTCTTGTGCTTGTCTCTGTTTAGCATGTCTGAGGACGGGTATGCAGCCCGAGTCAAAGTGGAGAACTTCCTCATCAGTATGTAATAAATTAAGGTTGGGGTCATGTGGCTAGTTGATGTTCATATATCCTGGTGACTAGCTTTCTCTTTGCTTTTCCATTGTAGTATTTGTTACAGTTCTTGAAAGGATTATTGCTCCTGGAGCAGACCAGACAAACATGTGAATTTATTACCGTGCTCAAAAGTATGAAAAAAGTTGTTTAGTAAAAATAAATACTCAATTAGTTTGCATTACAGCATCAGGGAATTCTAATTTCAAGGTTGTCAGCAAAAGAGCTAGGAGTGAAATAAGGAAAAATGTCTTTATTGAGAGACTTGTAACGATTTGAAGTTGAATGGCTGGGAAAGTTGTGGATGAAGATTTAAAAGAGAATTGGATACATATTTGGAAATTAATAATTTAACGGGAAACACTGAGAGGGCTGGCAAATGGGAGGCGCTTGGGAGACATTTGTGGAGCTGATGCATATATAATGGCCAAAGCCCTCCTCCTGTACTTTACAGTTTTGCTCTCTATCATGTGCCAGGTGTGAATAAAAGTCAGTGTCCAATAATGTCACTTTGCAAATGCACACAAATATGTGATTGTTTAGTACAGCATAAGCATTTAAAATGCAAGTATTGCAAGGTCAGTTTCATTATGAAGTCCAATTATTACTCAGAACATAAATATTTTACATGTTGTATTCCAATTACTCAAACAAATATATTATTGCTTTGTGGCAAAACTCTTTGTAAAACTCTGACTTTTCAGTTGCTTTTTTTCACTCTCCACATTTTGTATTAAACATCCTTCATTCTAAAAATTGGAAGTTTTCAAATTATTGTTCACTAAAATTTGATAACACAAATAATTCATTTAGTTTAATATACTCAGTCCATGTTGAATTGTTGCCAAATTTAAATTGCTGCCAAATAGCTGAAGATCGTACATTTCCATGAGAAATTAAACTGATTGTTTATATATAAATGCATAAGAACGCTGATTCTACTTGTATGTTCAGTCGTTTGCTCACTCTGAACATGAAGTCATTCAGAAGCAAACCACTTTAAAAATATTGGAGTGGCAAAACATTGCTTTGAACCCTGATATTGAATATCTAATTCTGATTACCACAAGAGTTATGGTCTTTCTTAGATAAAATAAAACGTACATGCGTTATTTCTGTGTTGGAAAATCTTGACAGGAGTTTATATTTTATTTCCATAAATATAGAATCAGCATAATTGAATTAAGAGTTTATAGTTCAGTTGAGTGATTATCATTCACATCTTATTTTTTTCCCAATGCATGAAACAAACATATAACAAACATCCGATTATTGTTCTGATCAGTAAACTCAACACCTCGCAATGAGCGACGCTGAAAATTGCTTCCAATAGATCTGAAATCATTTACAGTGTGCTTGGACCTCACAGCTGCCTGTGACACAGAGAGACTCAGTGGCCGGTTCTAAATCTATGCATTGAGCTTCTAACCTGGTTTAGGGCAGTCAGTCAAACAAATAATTTGGAATCCACCTTGGGCAGGGGAAGAACCCGCCAACAGACTATCACTGGTCTCACTGTGGGTACAAATGTTGTCCAGGTTAAATACTAATGGCTGACCAGCAATCAAGTTTTAAAATTCATCTTCAGCCAGAGCCTGGCCCAGAGAGCAGACGTGTTAACAATGAGGGCAAGAATCACACCATACAAGTTACCTATAGTGATGAAATCTGACCTGCCTCCCAGACTCCATACATCTGCACCCCGGACCGGACATGGGTGAACACGTTAACAAGTTGACAATCTATTGCAGTGCCTTGTGCCTCACAAAGAAACTTCTAAAGCCATATCCAATAAATGTCACCTTCACATTCTCCAGTATCAAAATAAAATTGTACATCTCTGTGAATGGTCAGAGATTACTACATGGGTCACACAGTAGAATGTATGTGAAGTAACCAGCAGCAAACGACAATCCACAAATCACATTAATAACTGAACTTGGCGGATTCTGTCTGGTTTAGGTAACCACACATATTATACTGGCTTTCAGGTGACTGTAACAATGCACACCATAACTGGAGGTTTTGGCCATACACCCCTCCAAAACTTTCTGATCTCCCACATATCACTCCCTCACAATTCAACAATTGATGAGAATCCACAAGCTGGGTGAAACTGGAAACATAGAACAGTGCAGAACAGTGCAGCACTGTGCAGGCCCTTCGGCCCTTGACACTGTCGAACTTTTTTATCCTACTTTCAGATCAGACTAACCTACATACCTTTCATTATACTATCATTCATGTGCTTATCGAATTAAATATCCCTAATATAGCTGACTTTACTACAACTGCTGGCTGTTCATTGCACACACACCACTCTCTGTGTAAAGAACTTATCTCTGACATCTCCGCTAATCCTTCCGCTAATTACCTTAAAACCATATCCCCTCGAGAGCCATTTCCACCCTCGGAGAATGCCTCTGGCTATCCCCTCTATCTATGCCTCTCATCATCTTGAACACCCCTGTCAAGTCACGTTCCCTTCTTCTTCGTTCCAATGAGGAAAACACGCTAGCTCCCTCAAATTTTCTTTGTAAGACATGCCCGCTGGTCCAGGCAGCATCTTGATAAATCTCCTCAGCACCCTCACCAAAGCTTCCACATCTTTCCTATAACGAGGCAACCAGAGCAGATCACCATATTTTAAGGGTGGTCTCACCAGGACTCCATAGAGTAGCAGCATAACCCCACAGCTTTTAAACTCGGCTAACAAACACACCAAACGCCTTCTTAACAACCTTATAAACCTGGGTAGCAACTTTGTGGGAGCTATGCTATGGACCATATGATCCCCTGCCTTTAATCCTGTATTCTGCATTCAAACCTAACCTCCCGAAATGAATCCTAACCACTTTTCCATGTTGAACATCATCTGCCATTTAGCAGCCGAGTCCTGCATCCTGTCAATGTCCTGTTGCAAACTGCAACAGCCCTCTGCACGGTGGCACAGAGGTTGGCACTGCTGCCTCACAGCACCAGAGATCTGGGTTCAATCCCCGCTTCAGGCGACTCTCTGTGTGGAGTTAGCATATTCTCCCCGTGTCTGCGTGGTTTTCCGCCGTGTGCTCCGGTTTCCTCCCACAATCCAAAAATGCTCAGGTTAGATGAATTGGCCATGCTAAATTGTCCGTCGTGTTAGTTGAAGGGGTAAATGTAGGGGAATGGGTCTGGGAGGGTTACGCTTCGGCGGGTCGGTGTGCACTTGTTAATCTAATCTAATCTATCCACAATTCCACCCATCTGTGTTACATCATCAAACTTACGAACCTATCCTTCCACTTCATCATCAAAGTCATTTATCAAAATCACAAACAGCAGAGGTCCCAGAACCGATCCTTACGGAACACCACTGCTCACCTAGCTCCACACTGAATACTTCCCATTTACCACCACCCTCTGTCTTCTATGGGCGAGCCCATTCTGTATCCAGACAGATAGGTCTCCCTGTATACCATGCCTCCTTACTTTCTGAATGAAACTACCACGGGGAAGCTTATCAAATACCTTGTTAAAATCCATGTACTCCTCATACACTGCTCTATCTTCTTCAGTGTGCTTAATCCCTTCCGCAAAGAATCCAGTAAGAGTTGTGAGGTATGACCTGCCCCTCACAAAGCCATGCTGACTATTTAAATCAAATTATGATTTTTCAGAATCCTCTCCAATACTTTGCCCAATACTGATGTAAGACTGACTGGTCTGTCATTCTCCGGAAAATTTCTGTTCCCTTGCCTGACCAAACCATCTCCTGTGTCTAAATCATGGACAATTATGTTCGTACTTCGCAGTTTATTTCCGGCAACCTCTCCACGAGATGGTAATAACTTTTTCAGGTCACTTTGCTTTATTTGTGGAAGGTAACTCAATAATTTATTCCAATTTTTGACAACTTTCTCATTGCTCAATTTGATTTGAGAAATGTCCAATTCGGAATCCTTTGAACTTGATTCTCCCTTCTGTGCTGTAATCATTAACACCTTATCGTCTTGATTTCCTTCCCTATCAAAATACTTTTGAGCATATTCACATGACACACTCTGTGAGATCTCTTCCTGTCTGGAGTCCATGCCAAATAGTTTACCTCATTGAATTTCTTCCCAATTTGATCAGGTACACTAAAACTTGCTTTTAAAGTCTCAATTGTTACTGGAAGTAACACCAATACCTTACTCCCACTTGCAAAATTTCGAGTTTTGTGACTTCTGATCCACTTCCTGTTTCACTGTATGCTGCGATACTTTTAAATGCTGTCTACCCAAATCTCCAGCTCTATTTAATCGTTCCAGAAAATTTGACACATCATCCAAATGGGTGGTCTATGAATTCAGACTTATTAATTTCTCCTTAACCAATGTTAATGGTCCTTTTACTTCATGCCCCAAAATTAATTCAAATAGTCTGAATTTGGTCGATTTGAATTACTTAATTCTCAAGTTATCCATCACTGTCTTGAATAGTTCAGACGTGAGTTTTAATCATTGATCTGCCGAGATCTCGATTGGAAATCCGTATCTAGTAAAAAAGAAGAAAGTTTTTTTTCCTACAATTCTTTTAACTGTAATGCTGCAGAATGGGATTGCCACTGGACATCTAGTCGACACATCCATTATTGTTAATAAATTGTTATTTCCACTTTTTGTTTGAGGTAGGGGACCTACACAATCTATCAAGACACTTGTGAAAGGTTCCTCAAATGCTGGAATAGGTATTAAAGTCGCAGGATTTATTACTGCCTGTGTGACATGTTTGAGACGTCTGGCAAAATTCAACTACATCTTTGTGTAAGCTAGGCCAGTGAAAATACATTTGTATTTCAACTTGCAATGTCCGCACCTCGAAATGATCTCCAAGTGGTAGCTCATGTGCCACTCGCAATACCTCCTTTCTATACCCAACAGGCAAAACAATTTGATGAATTTCTGCCCACGTCTGATCTGCTTCAATGTACGCTGATCTCCATATCCGCATTAAGACATCATTTGTTTAGTAATAACACAGGAATGCAATCATTCTCTTTCTTGCTAAATGTCCTTTGATTTAACTGTTTGAATTCCCCATCATTCTGCTGCAAATCATTCAGCTTAGCAGAGCTAAAAATACTTGCATGTTTTCTTACTTGCTCCTTCTCTGTTCCACTTACCTGGTCAAAAAAAGACGTTTCGGATAAGTCTATGTCAGCTTCCCTATCTGTGCCTTTTGATCTCTCCTGCTTCAAATTGTGCATCTATGATATTGTGATCACACAATCAGGGAAACCTCCTGGATAACTGGGTTCTCCAGTTTTCCACTGGCTTTCCAATTAGAGTAGGCAGCACACCTACTGGTGAATCAGCTATATCATTTGCATGGACAAATTTTGTATTCCTCGAGGTCAAAGTTTTGTGTCCAGTGCTCCTCCCACAAATTCTCCATTCTTCACTGGGCTCTCTCGCCTTATTTTACATAACTGAGCACTTTTTGTCTCACCATTAATTCCTGCTACCCGCACATTTCCTGGCAATAGTCCCTCAGGAGTACATATCTCCTCATCCCTCAGCATTACAGACTGAGAAGATCATGTGTCCGTTAAGATTGGAACCTCTATATCTGTTACTCCTGGCCTATGTGAATAAACTTTACCCTTGCATGTCGATGTTATAAGCATATCTGGCACGTCCACCTTGATCAACCTGTGACCATCTTGTACACTCTGAGGCAGTTGTCTAACTTCCATTGAGCTTTTTGTTACTTTCCAACAAATCTTACAGTCTTCTCTGGTTTTCCTAGATCTGGTTTTCTCCTCGCACAACAACTCTGTGATTTTGTGTGGCTCACTTTATTATAATGAAAACGCCGGGGTCTTTTATCTTGTTTGTTCCCCTCAAGGGTTTCTTTTCTGACCCTGTGGTAAATTCGCCTTATGACCTTCACTGAGATCTACTTTTCCCTTTCCACGTGAGGACATCTCTTTGCTCCAATTTCTATTTGTGATGGACTGAAATTGATTCTGAAAGCCAAACCGAGTTTATGGACCAGCTCATAATCATCAGCCACTTCAGCTGCTAAGCTTGATACTATCACTCTCTGTCTTCCACATGAGTTCGCACAACTTCATGCAGTGAATTTATGAATTACTCCAAAATAATTACCTCTCTAAGGGCATCATAGGTTGCTTGATTTTTTAAGCTTTTATTCATCTATCAAAATTACTCTGTTTGATCCTTTCAAACTCAATGTAGGTTTGACCACGATATCTGTTAGATTCCTGGAACGTTGTCTATAGGCTTCTGGTACAAGCTCATTTGTAGCTAAAATGGTTTTTTTCAGCTCCTCGTATTCCGCAGATGCTTCCTCTGATAGGGATGCAAATACCTCACTTGCCCTACCTACAAATTTCGTTTGGATCAACAAAACTCTCATTGCCTCTGGCCAGTGCATTTGTTTAGCTACCTTTTCAAATGAGTTGAAAAAGACTTCCACATCCTTGTCATCAAATTTAGATAATGCTTGTAGTCGGCTAGGCTTCTGACTACCTGGGGATTGCTCATCCTCACTCTCTTCCTCACTAACCCTACCCCCAACCTTTATTTCCCGCCTTCTAAGCTGACTTTCTTTTTAAGTGTCAGTTTTAACTGTTTGAAAGCTGTCTCTTTCTTTCTCCTCTGCTGTTCTCTCTTTTTCTCTCTCTTCTTCTGCTCTCTCTATTTTTCCTCTATTCTGCTTTTAATCGTAACTGAAACTGTTTCATTTCTGCTGCCCGTTCCTTACCTCTCGCCGCTAAGTCAAGATGTTTCCTTTGCAATTGAATTCTGACCTTCTGTATAGATTCTGATGGTTTGTCCAGCAAGTTTAATTGATGACTTACTGCTACAACTAACTCTCCTTTCCTCACAGAAGCAGGCAGTTCTGAATCCTGCTTCTCTACTAATTCATGCAACTTGGTCTTATTCATTTTCTTCAAAACTTCCAGTCACTGTATCCACATGCAGAAAGCTTCTGGCGACTGACAGAGCGATTGCTATCCCAAGCTTTGTCTACACAACAAAACCAAAACCCGCAATAAAGATACAAGCACCTCACGCTTGCTGTTTAAAGTCCCGTAAAGAGCCCTCAATCTGTTATAGACTCGGCTAGACCACTTAAAATATTCTTAAGCAGGCAGCTCAGGGCATAACTTTGCAATTTGTTTCGGTAAGTGGACAATGAAAATTACCAGGAGTAAGATAGCGAGGTTGTCAACTAAATTTTAAAACACAAAAAAACACAAAAAAATTACACAATGAAACACAAAGAAAAGAATAAGACTTAATGATGCTGTTTCAAATATACACAACAGTCCAAATATGTAAACTCCCTTTAAAAACCAGTAGAAATGGAACACTTGCTTTCAGGTTGAGCTTGAAGGACAGAAAAGAGAGAGTTTCCGCATAGCTCCCTGTTGAATTTCCCAGCTCAAGACTCAACTGAAAATAGCTCATCTCAGCTCAGCTCGTTCAGCTAAAAAAAAACTGACCATTCCCCATTCATTACACAGGTCCCTTCTAAAGCATGACCACTTTGGCTGTATGTTTCATCTGCTTCCATATATCATCTCTGTACGAAGCCAGACTGATCGGAGTCAGGCCCCATTTTAATGCCCCTCTGAAAACAATCAAGGACAGAGTCTCTTGGAGCCAAGGAAAAGCTTTGAAAGAAAAAAGCGACTAGCTTTGTGACAGAGAAGATGGGCTAGTTTTCTGTACGGAGGTCAGAAGCTGGTGGGATTGGCTAACTCTATCAGAATGCGACTGCTGTCAGATTTGTGAACAAAAAGACGTTCAGTGCAGGGTCACAAACTAACTGCACATTGAGGCACTGAAAGTTCATTCAGAACCTGGAGCTCTCCCTCAACCAACATGTGGGTCCACAGAGCTATGTAAACTATCATAGAATCATAGAGTCCCTTTAGCCCAAAATGGTTTATGCTGACCAAAATGTCCATCCGTGCTCACCCATATTTTCTGCACTTGGCTAATACCCTTCTCAAAGTTTCCTATCTATATATTTGTACAAACGTGAAGACGTGTATCGCAGAAAACATGTTATATTTCACGGTATCAACGTTTTGTTTTGGAAATACGGAGTGTTACTTCATAACACTCAAGTTTTAATGCAATCGGTTTTTAATATTTTGTAGTGATACAGATTAAGCAGTCATCTCCTTCACAGTCTCCTCATGATACCCCCACGGTAGGGATAGTCTGGTGAAACGCCATTACACTGTAGCAAGTGTTATAAAGGAGAGAAAATCTGTTCACATTTCTCCAAGTACTGTCTCAACAACACTTTACAACTGCAGGATGGTGTCTTCACTATTAGACTAAATCATTGTGTAATGAAGGACACCACTCATTTACTGTGCTGATTAATTACTGCTCCATATGAATTGTGTCAGTGACTCATTACCAAGGACCATTTCGCCTTCTCATAAATACAAAATAAGAAGGATGATATGTTTTACCAAATCATTTCATTGCCTTATGAAGCAGAGCCAGACCAACAGCGGCATCACTATTGCCATTGGAGATGGTTGGAAATGTTAAGGAGGCAATGGCGTACGCTGTATTTTCTCTGGAATATTAACCCAGAGACCCAAGCAATGGCCCAGACCCCGGATTTGAATTCCACCTCAGCAAATGTTGGAATTTTAATTCAATAAAATATGAGGAATTATGAATCAAATAAAACGATGAAGCCATTGTTGATTGTCCTACCTGGCAACTTTATGCCCTTGGTGGAAATCTACTATCTTCACCTAGTCGGGGTGACGTGTGCCTCCAGACCTACAGCAATGCGGTTAACTCTCAGCTGAAGTTTGCATTGGCCAAGCCAAGCACTCAGTTATATCACTCACCACAAAGTCTCAAAGAAATGAAACTGGACGGACCTCAGCACTGGCTACTTACAACTCACCGACTGCATTGTGTCAGAAAGGCAGCTCACCAACACCTTCTCAAGGACAATGAGGAAAGGGAATTTAACACTGACCCAGCATCCCATTATTGAATAGAAATAAATGATCACACTTTATCAAAGAGAAACAAAGAGACATTACTCACTTTAAACGGGGAGACTGATGTATGCCCTAAATGTGTATGATTTTCAGTAATATGGGAACAGGAGAAAAATATATAAAATTAATATCGTTTCTATTTTCATTCCAGCTGATCATCAACAATTCCTTTGTTTACTTCATTCTGTCTACGTGTCTCTTTCTACATCTATTCAACTCACTCCTTCTCCCTTCCACAACAGACGTCAATGTCACCAACATCAATTACACTATTTCACAGCGAGGTTCAGTACTGATATATGGTCAGTGGACTCGAAGTGCCAATTCTGTTTTTGTCTCGACGGGAAGCTGCTCATGCTGCTCAGTGTCTCTGGCAATTTCTCTGTTGCTTTTGTTTCTGATCTCGAGCGTCATGCTTCGTTTTATTTAGTGTTGTTATGACATGGGATGCCTGCATCACTTTCAAGGGCAGCATTTGATGACCATCACCAAATGTCCTTTATTGTGATGTCATTCTTTCATCAGTATAGAGCCAAACACATTGCTGTAGGTCTGAGTCAGACCAGATAATAATGCTAGATTTCTATCACCAAAGGATATCAGTGAAATAGATAAAATTATAGTCATAATGTTGGTGACGTAATGGTTGTTTTTAGTGAAACTCGCTTTTATTTTCAATTCCTGCATTTGAATATATGTTCTGACATCATCTTCCTAACTGACCTCCTTCTCTGCGAATATCTGTCCCAGCTGCAAATGTGTTGCTGGTCAAAGCACAGCAGGCCAGGCAGCATCTCAGGAATAGAGAATTCGACGTTTCGAGCATAAGCACTTCATCAGGAATCTCTATTCCTGAGATGCTGCCTGCCTGCTGTGCTTTGACCAGCAACACATTTGCAGCTGTGATCTCCAGCATCTGCAGACCTCATTTTTTACTCGAATATCTGTCCCAATCGACTTTGGAAAATTCTTGATTTATATCATCAACAATTTAGAACTTTAGGTTTTAGACCTGGTTCATCCTTCTTCACCTCTACTTTGAAATTAATAGAATTATGATGACTTGCCCCACTGATGCACCCCACTGATATTTCAACCACCCCTACCCATTTCTTTTTTTCCCAAGTGTAAGGTGACGTTTAGCTCATTCCCTTTGATGGAGCGCATTGGTCAAGCAGCTGCAGCGTTGTCACTGGGATTGTGGTCAGCAGAGTCTTCAACTCATTGGGTTGAATCTAACAATAATTTGTCTCAGTGACATTTTCATTGAGTGTGACAGAGGGATCGTCTGCACGAGGCTGAGTTAATTTCCTGATGCTATCTTATCGAACTCAAATCATTAACTACCCACCCCACCCCATGGTGTCC
The DNA here is from genome assembly GCF_020745735.1 of Hemiscyllium ocellatum. NCBI lineage: Eukaryota > Metazoa > Chordata > Chondrichthyes > Orectolobiformes > Hemiscylliidae > Hemiscyllium > Hemiscyllium ocellatum. The sequence goes on from NC_083420.1 coordinate 68,535,042, forward strand.
CTCCAATTCAATACCAGCTCGATTTTCCACCCATCATGGCTGGAGGTACTCACCATTGCCCGGATGCCCCTGGATATTTCGTGATCTTTGACACTGGTAGCATCTTTAAAAGGCCAACGAGCACATGGTTGAGCTTTCTCTGTTCGGAGTTGCCTTGCACAGTTTACCCCAAGCATGGCGGATAAAGAGCAATTATACCACTGTTTGTCGACGCGACACAGAGGTGGTGGTGGATGGCCTGGTACAGAAGAGGATTATTCTCTTCCCAGAGGGGGCCATACCACAAGATCCACCGAGAATGATCTGAACTCACCACCCAGCTCAGTGCAGAATCTGTGGTTTTAAGAAATGTCCTGCAATACGGGAAAAGCATCAATAACCTTCCCCGCCCTGTCAGGGTAAGGGTCACCATATCTCTCTGCTCCCTCACACTCACTGTGTATCTGTTATAGCACCAACACCCAAGCAAGGGTCATGCTCCACCACTCTCACTGCTGCATGCAGCACCTTCCTTCTTTCTCTCTTTCCCCTCCACTATATCTCTCACACTAAAAACACTGTTTGGATACAACAGTATAGACTGATTCCTTCTGGACAGATCACCATCTCAACCCCGGCCCACCACCAGCCCCCCAACCATCCACACCGGCACGTATAGCAGGGAACCCCACTCCCACATTCACTCACACCCTCCATTTCTCGCCTTCCAAGAGAAACAGCCTGGAATAGGACGGAAAGGGTCAAGCCTGGTGGTGGAGTGCCAGATATCCATCTCCCCATCACCTCCCGTGCCCATGTGTCTGTATTTGACTCTGTGAGTATCTATATGTAAGTGAATGTCCGACCGTCTCTGTCGTGCTGAAAATGAAACAATCTCTCCCTCAGCTGGCCTCCCCACCCTACTGCAGTGACAGCGGCAGAGAATGACAACCCTCGAGGATTCAGACTGGGAGGGAGAGAGAGTGAGAGAGCTCATACCACGATCCAACCTGGCAGCACCTGAAATACACACACACAAACACACACACACACACACACACACACACACACACACACACACACACACACACACACACACACACACACACACACACACACACAGGCTCGGACACACAATGCTGGTAGATGGAGGGTTGCAAATATACCTGGGCCTGTCAGAATGGAAATGCTCACCTCCATGCGAACCATTTTGCTAGGAGATGAGATAAATTGAATTTTCACTCTGTGACTTATAATGATTAAAACTTACATGAGAAAGTATTGAGAAGTCATGAAAAAGGGCCAGTAGTGTTGTTAATGATGTAGGAAAACCCATTGCTCATTTTCAGTCAAAACAGCTCGATGTTTCCTCAGATACTATTGGAAAAATCAAAGGGCTGTGCAATTTGAGAGATTCACAGTAAAGGAATTGCTATCTTCTGAGAGAGTAAAAATTCTGCCGCTGATGCAGTTGTGTGGGGAGGCCAGCAGAGGGTAGTATTGTATGAATCTAATCACAAATATCAGAGGCGAGCACTGCTGCCTCACAGGGCCAGGCACCCCCGGGCTCGATTCCAGGCTTAGGCATTTGTGTCGAGTTTCACATTCTCTCCGTGTCTGCGAGGGTTTCCACCGGGTGCTCGAGTTTCCAACCACCCGTCCAAAGGTGTAGATGTTAGGTGAATTCGTCATGCTAAATTGTCAATAGTGCCCATGGATGTGTAGATTAGGGGCATTAGTCATGAGTAAACTTAGGATAGCATTTGAACTGGTCTGGGTGCGTTACTCTTCTAAGGGTTAGTGTGGATGTGTTAGGTCGAAGGGCCTGTTTCCAAATTGTAGGAATTCTATGAATTCTGCGAACAACAGGGACAGACAGAAAGAGAAGAGGAGGGAGACTTTGATCCCAATTTCAATCCATTTACTTCAAAAACAACTTTGCACAGCGATGCAGACAGAGGTAGACACAAACTGAGATACTGACACTGACACACATAACACATGCCCACAGAGATACGCACGTAGATATGGACGTTTACACACAAACACACGAACCTAACCCCACGTACAGGCGCACACTGTCTTTAATACAGAGATATAAATATTTTAGCCGTGTTCAAATGTCATGGCAGACAAGATGGTACGAATGGCCTAATTCTGCTCCAGGGTTCATTGCTCATATAATCTTGTGGTGCCTGGAATCGCCTTTCCACGGCGTCAGTGGAGGCTGAATTTGGTAAGTATTTGATTTAGGAGAGTTAATGAGAATGTGGACAGGCTTGAGGGGCAGAATGGTCGACATATGTTCCTAATTGTCGACTCCTTTTATATTAAAAGAGTGGTGATTGGTTTGAGGGAAACACATTTTGAGAATAAGGACCTTCCCATTTCAGACTGAGACAGGGATGTTCCTTTCTCTTAAGGGTTGTGTGATCTGTGATGTTCTCATGCTGAAGTAGCAAAGTTCAGTTCCATAGATGTTTGATGAACATGAAAATCCATACATATTAGGAACTGACAGGAAGGGGATGTTTAGTCACAATCACATCAAAACATGCACATTCTGAATGGTGCAGCAGGCCCGAGGGGTGAATGGCCAGCTGCTGCCCCGAACCCATATGCTGTTCTCTCAACCACTCAGTCATGTTACAGAGATCAAGAAAGATCCCATTCAGCCAGTCAACATCATTATAATGAGACAGGCGGAGACCATTCTGCCCTCTAAGGATTTACACAGGAATAAATTGCAGTTATTCAGCCGCTAAGTACATTACACAGTGTAGGATGAGGCCATCCAAACTTTCTAGCCTGATGCCCAGCAACAGGGGAAACTTGGTAAACAATCGGGGAATAAATATTCAGGACAAATGTTTATATTCAGATTGTAAAGTTGTAACTTGGTGGAATGCCTCAGGGATCAGTGTGACATTATCAACAATTTACTATCTATACCATGACTTGGATGAGGTGACTGATTGGATAAAATATTTCATTTACCAATATAGTCATTTCACAGCATATGGAGACTCTGCAATGGGATACCGGCAGGGGAAGTTAGTGAGCAAAGCTCTGGCAGAAAACAGTTTAACAAGGGTTAAGGGAAGTCAGTGCTCAGATCAGATAAAATAACAGCAACCTCCTTAAATGGAGAGAACATCGCAGAACGTATTGGTACGGAGGGATGTACGTGTCTTGGTACATGAGCCATCTAAACCTAGTCAGCAGATTCAGCAAGTGATTAGGGAAGTGTATTGAATGTTGCTGTTTCATGCAAAGGCTATAGGGTATAATCACTGAGATGTTTTACTATATCTGTACATGACAATGCTGAGACTACATCGAATGTATTGTATGTAGTAATGAACCCTGAAATTGAAAGAAAAGATATGCAATTGTTTTAGAAGCGTTTCACAGATGCTTCACTTTACTTCTTGTTAGAATGAAGGCCTGATGGAATGGGAGTGTCATATAGCACGGAAACAGACCCTTCAGTCTAGCTTATTTGCACCGACCAGATATTCCAATCTGATGTAAAACCATTTGCCGACATTAACCCATAACTCTCTAAAACCTTCTTATTCATATACCCATCCATTGCCTCTTAAATGTTGTAATTCTACCAGCGTCCACCACTTTCCCTGACAGCTCGCTCCATATACGCACTACCCTCTGTGTGATAAAGATATCACTTAGGTATCTTTTTAATTTTCCCCTCTCACTTTAAATCTTTTCCCTCTGGCTTGGACTTCTCCAGCCTTGGAAAATAACCTTAGCTGATCCCGCCCCCATGCCCCTCAAAGCCTCTACAAGGTCAGAGTACTTCAGGCCTGAGAATCAGAACTTTTCATTTTGAACCATATAAGACCCTGAGGAGAGTGTATTGGGATGTAGCTGAGGATTAGCGAATAAAACTAAGGATTTAATCTTAGCAAACAACATACTCATTTTAATATAGTTTCTATAAAGACTTTAATATATTGTACAAAAATTATGCAGACATATTTAAAATAACTTCACATTATAAATTACAAATCATTCCTAAATGGAGCAGGTAAAAGGGATGGAGTAATTCAATCAGGAGAATGTTCAACCAGACCTTAACTCATCCAGGTTGGTGTTTGGGTCAAATCATTGCATGTTTCCGAATCAGAGAGGGGGCAAATGCAATCTGTCGTAGAAGCAATGACCATTGCTCAGTCTCTACTTGTACTTCTCTACAGCAATATATGCAAGCCGAAAACCAATCAGCCAGCTTTAGCTCTCTTTGAGGGTTCCTATTGACGATTCATTAGAATCTCTCCACTGCCTGCAGCAAAGTGAAAGCCAACTGTTCCAGGAGAAACCCCAGTGCGAGCAGTTTCTGTAATGCAGAATAACTTCAGTGGCAGAATAACAATTGAAACAATCTCAATTTTGCCTTTGTCATGAAATTAACTGTTATTTGGACAAAGTTGTTTCCAAGTAATATTCTGCAGAATTTCATTTTTTTCTGTTTGACTTCAGACGTGTGTGTGCGTGTGTGTGTGTGCGTGAGTGTGTGTGTGTGTGTCTTTGTGTGCATGTTTCTGTGTCTCAGATTTATAGAAAAATAAATGTTGGTGTACTTATTGTCAATGTTCAAACTCTATATCATTAATGAATCCATTGTATTTCGATTAACTTTGCTTTGGTTTTAGATTAGTTATTTTTACAAATTTAAGAAACCTGTCTGACTTGTTCCTAACACTGAACCTGACCCAGTCTGAGACAGATATAATTTACCATATCACACATTTAGTTATACTGACAAGTTGTCGTGACGTCTGGAGGAGAGGGAATAGAAAAAGTGGCAATGACTCTCTGACCTCGTTAGGAACAGGGATAAGGAGAAATTCTCAAAAGACCATTTGAGTGGGAATTTCTCCTCCCCACAGGTTTGTGGTACCTGTGTGTTTGCATTGATTCAAAGGTGTATTAGTTAAATACTTCATGGGAAAGTGACTCAAGGATAATGAACTGCAGATCAGAACGTGGGGCTGAGACCACAATCTGATCAGCCACAAACTTAGTGCCTGGTGGGGCAGGGACCGACTCCTGTTCCTCAGTCCTACTTTGCCCCATTCCATTGAGCCCCTCAATCGGCTACTCACGAGCAGTTGGAGTTCTACGACCTGGTGCACAGAAACGGAGGAGACCATTCAGTCACTGAATACAGTCAAATATGATTTGGTGTGGATTGGAAAACGTTCTTGGGAAAAGAGTGGGTGTTACCGTTAAACTGTCCCCGCCTCTCTCTTTACAGACGTTCACCTGTCTCTATTAATTAGTCATGTTGTTGACCCCGATTCACAGTGATTACAGCCCCCATACTGTACACAGATATTGCTCACAAAATCCTCTGGTCTCTTTGATTACAGCATTCCTTCACAGAACATCCAGGAAAATAACAACGATGAAATTTCCAAAAAACAGAATGCAAGAACATAAGAAGCAGGAGTAGGTTATTCAGTTCCTACAGCCTGCCTTTAGCTTCAATAGGATCATGGCTGATCTGGTGTAGGTCCCACCTCCCGCAGTGCCTTTCGTGTCAAACATCCATCCGTCCCTGTGTCCCAACTATCTCAATGATCTATCTCCTCAACCTCTCTGGGACAGAGAAGTCCCGATGGTCACTCCCCTCTGTGAGATGGACACACACCGCACACATACACTGTGACCTTTTGACATTAATAAAATATATGAACACCAGGTAAGCTTGACTGGCCCTGATAACAAGGCTGTATGATGGTATCAAGGAACCTGAAGTAAATGGAACATAATGGAGATTAGGAGAAATCTCCCCTGTTTTTTTTTGAGTGGGAGCAACAGCGAAGGTAAGGGGAAACAAGAAGGCTACAGGTAAGGTAAGGGAGATTTTTAAAATTACTTACCGGTCGTGGCCAGTGATGTTTTTCCTCCACAGTAGGAGCGAGAGCAGTGGCGGAAGTGACGCGGACCAGAGGAGCTGCTGGGAACGAAAGTAAGTGACCATATATATTCGAAAGGCTCTATGACCCTGAAGTGAAGGGGGTGGAATAGAAAAGCACTAGTGGTAGGAGATTTGATTGCTAGGGGAATTGACAGGATTGGGACTCCCGGAAGGTATGTTGCCTCCCTGGTGCCAGGGTCTGAGACGTCTGCGATCGGATGTATAAGATTCTGAAAGGGAAGGGCGAACAGCCAGACATCTTGTTACATATTGGCACCAATGATATAGCCAGGAAAAGGATCGAGGATATAAAAAAAGTGATTTCAGGGTGTTAGGGTGGAAGCTGCAGAGCAGGACGAACAGAGTAGTGTTCTCAGGTTTACTACCGGTGCCACACAATAGCGAGGCAAGGAACAGGGAGCGGGCGCAGCTTAACACATGGCTGTGCAGCTGGTGTAGGAGGGACAGCTTCAGATATGTAGATAATTGGAATGCTTTTTGGGGAAGGTGGGACCTGTATATGAAGGAAGGTTGCACCTGAACTGAAAGGGGACCAATGTCCTGAGTGGGTAGTTTGCTCGAGTGGTTCAGAAGGGTTTAAATTGTATGGCTGGAGGGTGGGAACCTGATCTATATACCGGTGGTGAGAGTTGATGGAAATGAGGCAATAGCAAGAGGTAGCGCAGTGAGTGGGAAGGAATTTCCTGGGAAAGAACCAAGGGATCGGTTAAAGTGTGTTTGCTATAATGCAAGGAGTATCAGGAATATAAGTGATGAGCTTAGAGCATGGATCTGTACCTGGTATATGATGATGTGGCCAGAACAGAGACGTAGGTTGCTGGATGTTCCAGGGTTTAGAACATTAAAAAAATAGGGAGAGGGAAAATAGGAGGGAGTGTTGCACTGCTAATCAGAGAGTGTATCACAGCTACAGAGGTTACCATTGTCATGGAGGGTCTGCCTACTGAGTCAGTATGGTGGAAATTAGGAACAGTAAGGGAGCAGGCACCTCACTAGAGGTTTACTGCAGGCCCCCCAATAGCAGTAGGGAGATTGAAGAAAGCATACGTCGGCAGAATTTGGAAAAGTGTGGACGTAGTAGGGTTGTTTTAATGGGTGACTTTAACTTTCCAAATATTGATTGGAACCTCCTCGAGCAGATGGTGTGGAACGAGTTCTTTTTGTAAGGTGTGTTCAGGAGGTTTTCCTAACTCAGAACGTTGACAGGCCGACGAGGGGAGAGGCCATTTTTGATTTGGTGCTCCGAAATGAGCCTGGGCAAGTGTCAGATCTTGCTGTGGGGGACCATTTTGGTGAAAGTGACCACAACTGTCTCACATTCTACATGGTTATGGAGAAGGAGAGAAGTAGGCACAATGTGAGGATATTAAATTGGCGAAAAGGAAACAATGATCCTTTCAGCCGTGAGTTAGGAAGCATGGACTGGGAGCGATTGTTCCATGGAAAGGGCACTTTTGACATGTGGAGACTATTTAAGGAACAGTTGTTGCAAGTGATGCATAAATGTGTTCCTTTGAGACAGGCAATAAGGGGTAAGATAAAGGAACCTTGGATGACGACAGCGGATGAGCTTCTCATCAAAGGAGAGAAGGCAGCTTACGTAAGGTGGAGGAAGCTAGGGTCTTGTTCAGCTCTAGAGGATTACAGCCAGGCGAGGAACGATCTCAAAAATGTTCTGAGGAGAGCCAGGACGGGCACGAAAAAGGCTTGGCAGGAAGGATTAGGGAGAATCTAAATACACTTTGCACATATCTGAGGAATAAGAGAATGAACAAAGAAAGAGTAGGGCCGATCAGGGAAAACATAGGGAACTTGTGTATACAGTCTGAGGACGAAGGGGAAGCCCGAAATGTGTTTTTATGCTTCTGTCTTTACGAAAGAAAAGGACCTTTTAGTGAATGAAACCATTGAGGAGCAGGTAAGCATGCTGGAACGGATAGAGATTGAGGAAGCTGATGTGATGAAAATTTTGACAAACATAAAGATTGACAAATCGCCAGGGTCAGACCAGATTTGTCCTCGGCTGCTTTGGGAAGTAATAAATGTAATTGCTTCGCCACTTGTGAAGATCTTTGCATCCTCGATCTCCACCGGAGTCGTACTTGAGGACTGAAGGGAGACAATTGCAATTCCTCTCATCAAGAACGGAAATAGGGAAATCCCCGGCAATTACAGACCAGTAAGTCTCACGTCTGTCGTCTGCAAGGTGTTAGAATGGATTCTGAGAGATAGGATTTATGACCATCTGGAAGAGCATGGCTTGATTAAATGCAGTCAGCACGGCTTTGTGATGGGCACGTCATGCCTCACGTATCTTATTGAGTTCTTTGCTGGTATTACTAGAGAAGTTGATGAGGTCGAGCGCTGGATGTGGTGTATATGGATTTCAGCAAGGCATTTGATAACGTTCCTCATGGTAGGCTCGTTCAGAACCTCAGGAGGAATGAGATACAGGGAAATTTAGCTGTCTGGATACAGAATTGGCCGTTCAGCAGAAGACAGCGAGTGGTAGTGGAAGGAATGTCTTTTGTCTGGATGTCAGTTGTGAGTGGCGTTCCACAGGGCTCTGTTCGTGGGCCTCTACTCTTTGTAATTTTTATTGATGACTTAGAGAAGGAGATTGAAGGATGGGTTAGCAAGTTTGCAGACGACACAAAGGCTGGAGGTGTCGTTGACAGTATAGAGGACTGTTGTAGGCTGCAGCGTGACATTGATAGGATGCAGAGATGGGCTGAGAGGTGGTAGATGGAATTCCAACTTGATAAATGCGAAATAATGCATTTTGGAAGGTCAACCTTGAAAGTTGTGTATAAGATTAAAGAAAAGTTTCTTGGCAGTGTGGAGGAACAGTGGGATCTTGGTGTGCAGGTACATCGATCCATTAAAATGGCCACCCAAGTGGACAAGGTTGTTAAGAAAGCATATGGTGTTTTGACTTTCATTAAAGGGGGGATTGAGTTTAAGAACCGTGAGATCTTTTTGCAGCTCTATAAAACTTTGGTTAGACCGCACTTGGAATACTGTGTCCAGTTCTGGTTGGCCTATTGTAGGAAAGATATGGATGCTTTGGAGAGGGTTCAGAGGAGTTTTATCAGGATGCTGCCTGGAATGGAGGGCTTACCTTAGGAAGAGACGTTGACTGAGCTTGGATTTGTTTCATTGGAAAAAAGAAGGAAGAGAAGGAACCTAATTGTGGTGTACACGATAAGGAGAGGCATAGATATAGTTGATAGCCAGAGACTATTTCCCAGGGCAGAAATTGTTAACACGAGGGGTCATAGTTATAAGCTGGCTGGCGAAAAGTATAGAGGGGATGTCAGAGGCGAGTTTCTTACACAGAGAGTTTTGAGAGCATGGAATGTGTTGCCAGCAGCCGTTGGGGAAGCGAGGTCATTGGGGATATTTAAGAGACTGCTGGACATGCACCTGGTCACAGACATTTGAGGATTCGTACATTCGGTTTACCTCACAAGAGGATCAATGGTTAGCACAACATCGTGGGCTGAATGGCCTGTTCTGTGCTGTACTGTTCTGTGTTCAATGTTCTATGTTCTATGTTCTATGGTTAGAGTGATTCAACACAAAGAAGATGGTTGTGGTTCTTGGACATTCACCACCTCAATCCCGGAACATATCCGAGGGAGATCCACAGCATAAGCATCCTCAGTTGGACCTCAATGTCTTGCCCCCCATCATAAGCTCAGAAGTGGGGAAGGTCAATGAAGATCACACAATGTTCGGAATAACATGTCCTCCCTCAGCTCCTGGAGCAGTCTGTGTCCATGTGCAGCAAGACGGTAAGATTCATGCAACAGTACTGCGGGGCACTGTGCATTACCACAGTAAAGGGAAAAGTTCATTCAGCACCTTAAGTGCACTTCACAGGAATGTAAGGAACTCATTCAGCCCATTACGCTATTGGATAAGAATAGGGATACCCCATTTAATCCCTCCTGCCTATTACTCGGGAAGAGAAGGAGCCCAGTCAAACACATTGATCTGTTAAACAGGAACCAGGAATTGCCCAATCAGGCCCTTGAGCTTCTCCCCTAACACCAGGAGGCGGCAATTGAGGCCCTCAAGCCCCTTGTACAGAAATAGTAGGATGTTATCGACGCCCCAACATGCCTACCAATGAAGCAGAGACTGCACGGATAGACTGCTCCATGGTGTTTCTCCTGGCTACATTGATACCTCAATGTGGTTTGCTGCAAGTGAAGAGGGAAGACAAATGTTTCATGTGAAGTCTCAATGAAGTATCTTCCATCTCTGAGAAGATAGACTTGTGTTCTCTATGGAGAGCAGAAGCTAATGCGAATGGCTAACTCTTTCAGATTAAGGCATTGTAGCTGCTGACAGATTTGTGAACAATGTTACGCTCAGTGCAGGGTCATGCACCAACTACATTCAGTGGTGGTTAGAGTGCAGTCAGAGCCTGAAGCTCTGTCCCAACCAACATGAGAGCTCCACAGAACTACATAAACTATCAAGAAGCACGTATCATGGGGAAAATGCAATTTCTCATGCCAGCAATGTCTTTCAATGGAAAGAATGTGTGTTTGTCCATGATCTTCAGGTTTCAATGCAGTCAACTCTTATTCTCTCACCATGCAACAAATTAAGCATCCATTTCCTTCACACTCTCTTCATGTTACCATCTTCCAAGAGAGTATTGTGATAAAATCGCTTTGAACTGCCTCTATGACAAAGGAGAGATAGTCTGTCCACAAAAGTCCAAATGCTGCCTCAACAACATTCCACAACTCCTGCAAATAATTTATTTTGTAATTAAGGCTGGCATTTCATTTCTTGTCTTGATTAATGGATGCCCTGTTTGAATTCTGTTCATGACTAATGACCAAGGACATCCAAATCCTTTTTGTCAAAAGCAGTTCCCAACCTCTCACCTTCTAATAAGTACAACATGTAAAGGACTGTATGAGTAGTTCACATTCAAATCACTTTTTTGTGTTACAAATAGCGGTGTTCCAAGAACTGATGCATGTGATACCCAATTAGTCGTGGCCTTCTGTCCAAAGGAGGACCCTAGCTTCTGTGTTCACTCCATCATCCAATTGTCAATCCATGTAGGACATCTCCCCCTTACCCAAGGACTTTAACTTCGTCACTCACCTGTGCGCAACCGTGTCAACATTCTTCTGAAAATCCAAATACACCGTTCACCGTAGTTTCCACTCGTCGATGTCACAATCAACATCCTCCATAAACTCCAGTACATTTTTCAAAGATAGTTTTCCTGTCCTGAATCTAGGTTGACGCTGCTCAATCATATCATTGTTCTCCAATGATCTATTTATCATTAATTCCAAAAATTGCTCAAAATTTCCTCACTCATGACATAATCTTATCCCCCAGTTGGTTTCCTGTTTTCATCCTCCGTCCTGTTGTATACAGATATATTGTCGTAGTGGACGCTTTCCAGTCTGAAGGATCCTTTACAAAGTCTAAAGAGCTTTGACCACCCTCATATAATTAAGGAAAAGGCAGGAGAGAAGGAACGCTATTGACCCATTCTGTCTGCAACCGCTCGAAAAGAGTTAACCAGCGATCTCAATTCTCCAACCCGATCGTTGTAGCCACTAAATTCATCACTCATCCGTTCCAGCAGCTGACCAACCTTCAACACAATGATTTTTTCCAGTATTTCAACTTTACTAATTCTAAATTTCCTGAAGTTCCTCGGTTTCGCAGTCACCCTGTTCTCTAATATTTCCAAAACGATTTTCTGTTGCTTCTTTTGTTTGGACAGAACAAATGTACTCTCCTCACCGGACAGAGATGGCCTCTGTCACCTTGTGAATATGTGAGAGGATGGGACTCTGGCATAATGGATAGGTCCCCCATTCCTGCCTGGCAAGTTCCTGAATCAAAATGGTTGATGGGCATTTTGAGTGCAGTCCTCTCCCTGGTGTGAGACAGCACAGCTCTGTGACCTCCTCATTGTTGAAATAAACTGGCTTCACTCTTTGCACCTGGGAAAGGCATATTTGGAAATAATTGTAGAAATCTCAGAAAGATTTGCGCAGTGCCCTGCTCCTCCCCACACAGTCTCCGCAGACCCAGATACACTGTAAAATATATCCCCGTACCTTGCACAGAGTAGGCACACCCTCTAGTCACCCTGAATGAATGCAGCAGCTGACAACAAAAACTCAAGAAAACCAACCAGAGAACCTACACTGACTTTCCAATGTCAGGAGCAAGTCAATATTACATAAATGGCACACCCACTCAATGTAGAAGATGCCTACCATTTCTCTGTTTCTATTACTGTCTGATAAACTGTTACATTTCAGTGTAGTCCCTGACATATGAGTAGTTCTTCTCTCCATGGAAATAGTTGACAATGTAACTGCACAATTTTCTGTACCTCAGTCATGATAAAAACAAGACCGCTATTGATGGGGAGTGGGGGGGGTGGGGGGGGGGGGGGGGGTGGTATGCTAGGGGAGGTGATGGTTCAACGGCATTTTCACTAGACTATAAATTCTGAGATTTCTACAAATATTTCCCAATGCTATGCCTTTCCCAAGTGTTGACGCAAACCCGGACTTCAATCCCGCCACAGCAGATGGTGGAATTTGAATTCAATAAAATATTTGGAATTAACATTCTAATGAAATATTGATGTTGGCAAAATTAAGAACAACTGGCTCACTAGTGTCCTTCAGGCATGGAAATTTCACTGGTCTGGCCTACATGTGATTCCAGACCGTCAGCAGTGCAGATTCTCAAATGCTCTATGCAATGGCCAAGGCTGATGTTCAGTTATACACTACAGGGTCTCCAAGAAGTGAAACTAGACAGACCTGAGTACGGCCAGTCTCCAGCACGTCGAAGTGCAGTGGTTCAGAGAGGCAGTTCCCAGCACTTTTTCAAATCAACTCGGAAAGTTAAATAAATGCTGGCCCTGCCAACATCACCCATTTCACACTAATAAAGAAAAGATGACCACACCCAGGATGGAGATATAGAAGGGACAGAACTCCCTTGAAACAGGGACTTGGATATGTATCTACATGGGCATGATACTCAGGAATATGGGAAAAGTAAGTGAAAATGATTTCCCAATTTATTTCCATTTCAGCTGATTATCCACAGTTACTTTGTTTATTTTTTCTGTCTCTATTTCTCCATATATTCAACTCAACCCACCAACACATATTACACTTTTCCCCAGCTGCTTTCATGTTTGATGCATGGTGAGTGGACTCAAAATGCCAACTCTGCTTTTCTCTTGACGGAGGCTGCTAAACCTACTCTGTTTCCCCAGCATTCTGTTTCCTTTTGGTTCAGAAACCCAGTACCTTTCCTTGTTTGATTTAACCGTGATTTTTCTTACTGTATGGGGCATTGGCCCATTGAGTCCATCTTGACCCTCTGCAGAGCATTGCACCCAGACCCACCTCATACCCAATTCCTGAATTTCCCATAGCTAACCCGACTCCTACCCTGTCTCTGCGTCTCCCACAGCTAACACACCTAGCTGCACATGATGGGTAGTTTAGCATGGTCAATCTACTGAACCTGTGTGCACTGTGGGAGGAAACTGAATCTGGCAGAGGTGAGAATGAGAGGTATGAGCAGAATGAACAGACAGCAGCTGTTCCCCTGAGTAAAAGGATCAAAAACCCGGGGGAGCATTTTTAGAATGAAAGACAAGACATGAAGAGAGGATTTGTGGAATTGTTTTGAACCCAGACGATGGTTTGAGTCTAGAATGCATTGCCTGAGAGGGTGGATAAGGAAGGAAACCTCACAAACTTTTAAAGCATTTATATCAGCACCGGATGATGCAGACTCGATGGCCTTGTCTTTAATGCATGATTTCATGTGGTGGCAGCCGTGAAAGCTCTGACATATTCTGAAGCAGCAACCAATGAGACTTGTTGGTTTGTTCCATCGAACTGTGCTCAGTAAGTCGCGAGATTACAAACCAGCATCATCCCATGGAGTATCCGTACTTACTCAATCTAGGACAGCCCATACATCTCTGAAAACATCCATGTTAATTCACACGTTCAGTGCAAGAATCGTCCAACGACAGCAACAGCATTACTTCAGCTGTTTAACACCATTATTTTCAGGACATCAATAACATAGAAATAGACTTCACTTCATTATGATATAGACTTCTCGTGTAAGGTTGTTATTTCTCTGACGAATAACAAAGTCCTTCTCATATGTTCACATTGACAAAGAGTTCGATTTCCTGCGAACTGTTCATCACAATATGGCAGCTTGTGTAAAAGTCCATCTACCAGCAGTAATACTTACTCCCAGTTAAACAGCACATAAGATGCCCAGCTGGCACTACCTCTCAACAGCCTCTTGGATGGACCAACACCAACTGGACTGGAATGCCTCAAGGGCAATTAATGCTGGTATCACTTCATAAAAATTCCAAAGAAACAAAAAAGACAAATCGATTTTTGATAATTATTAAACAATTAGGACATCTTATTGATCCGATGAGTTTGTCACTGTCGTTGAAGGTATGTGATCTATTTCTGTTGAAACCATTTCGTGCATACATTGAAAAACAAAAGCTCAGGTCACAGATACAAGGTAACGCAACATTTAAACACAAAATGCCAGGGAATAGTAGGCTATAGATCTACAGGTAACCGGGAATAATGTAGTTTGGTGTTTTCTGTCTGGCATAGAAGTATTGGGCTGTTTGTATGTTGTATCAGTCTACCACTTTAATTGTTGGAAACAGAGAATATGGTCTCACTATTTCCCTAGCTTGTGAGCATCAAATAGTGAGGAATACGATCTCCAAGGGCACATAGGATTTGAAGCTATATCATTCTCCCTTCGCTATCAAAGTGTTAAGAACCCCGTTTCTCTCTTTGTTACATACCTGTTAGTGTTCCTGCACCACAAGAACCCCTGAGCTCTATCACCATATTCTAAATATAAATTAAACACAGGCAACAGAATGCTGGCTTTGGTAATGAAACACACCTCACAAGAACAACTGAAAGGAATCTGCTGTATTAAAGTTATCCATTCGACCTAATCTGATTTCTAAAGCAGTTTCAAGCGAGGCTTTCCCTTTGTCCTGTGCTCCTGACTTCGCAACAACATCATGATTCTTTCTCAAGTTCTTTTGGGTGCCGTTTAAAAGTCACACATGGAAAGCTGTGCCCAATAATCTGAAAGGAAAAGTCTTCATGTTCATGACAATCGTGTCATAATTTTTTCAGTATCTAAAGACAACAAAAATGTAGAAACTAGCATTAGGAGTAAGGAATAAAAACAGATCCATCATGTGATAAGATCGTGGATGATCTGATTGTGACCTCAATCACACATTCCTCCTTTGCCTTTACAATGTTAGTGCGTCACTCTTAGTCAAGAATCTGCCTGCTTCTGCCTTAGGAATAATCAATGTCTTATCCTGCATCGTTCTCTTGGAAGAGAATTGTACAAGGACACAACACTCTGAGAGGATGACATCAAATCACCATCTTCTTAACGAAGACATTTTTCAGTTTTATAGTCCATCCACTAATGTAATCTCTCACACAAGCTGGAATATTGTTTTAGAATTCAACTTAAAAAGATGACTTGGAATATTCTGAGGTTAAACAAGATCACATGTTGTTCGCCCAAACCCCAGCAGATCAAGAGACAGTCATTTCAAGATTTCAGGAGAAAATAAACACTCCTCTCAGGAGACAACTGAGTGAATCTTCTTTGGATTGCATTTCATATCATTGTGGCCATTGCTCTCTCGATGTGGTTACACCGCTACATTGTAAATCTGCGGAAAATTGTCCCTACTTTTAAATGTATTCTGTTTCAGAAAGTTTCAACACTTATCTTACCTCCTTAAGAATTTGATGTATACGTAAGATTTTGCTTTGTAATCCAGGTGCCCGGCTCCTCTGTGCCTAAAACCAATCTCTCCATTGAAATAATACTTATTTCCATTCAACCCGCCAATATCTTTTAGCACAGACACATTTTTTCCTACTATGTTCCATGCACTAATACTTGCCTGTTCACTTGACACAGCTTAATCTCCTAATAGGCTCATGTCCTCTTCATATCTTCCTTCTCGAACAGTTTCAAGTTTGTATTCTTCCGTAATACAGACAGAATATTTGGCCAAAGAAATTCACTGTGGCCATATTGCAAATAATTGACAATGAAATATTATTACTCCATGTCTAAACTATAAATTTGAGACAATGCTAAAGTGCTTTGCAGTCGCATCACTCAGTTCCATTACTTAAAATAGAGTCAGATGGTGGGGAATGTGTGTGGGTAGAATTGAGGAACCGTAAAGTTGAAAAACCGTAGGTGGAGTTATATACAGGTCTACAAATCATAGTCAGAAGCTGAGGCGCATGATAGACGAGGAGATAGAAACAATATGTAGGAAAGGCAAAGTTACAGTGACTGGAGGGATTTCAATAGGCAGGTGGACTGGGAAAATCAGTTGTAGTGGTTTGCAAGGAAAGGAATTTGTGGAATATCTACCAGATGGCTTTTTGGAACAGCTAATGGTGAAGACAATGAGGGAACGGGCAATACTGGATTTAGAGCTGTGCAGTGAGGCAGACTTGATAAAGAAGCTTAAGGTGAAGGAACCTTCGGAGGCAGTGATCATAACATGATTGAACCTACTCTTCAATTTGAGAGGGAGAAAGTAGAATCGGAGTTCATTTTACAGCTAAATAAAGGCAGCTTCAAATACACAAGGGAGGAGCTGGGTAGAATTGACAGGGAGAGGAGCCGAGCAGGAAAGACAGTGGAAAAATAATGGCGGGAGTTTCTCCGAGCAATTTACGACTCAAAGCAGAGATTTATCCCGAGGTAAAAAAAAATGCATTGTACAGCGAGGATGAGGCAACCATGGATGACTGGGATGGTCATGGCTAAAGTAAAAGAAAAATAGAAAGCAGATAACATAGCCAAAGGCAGTGGCAATCCAGAGGATTTGGAAGCTTTCAAAGAACAGATGGCAACAAAATAAGAAATAAGGACGGACAAGATTAAATACGAGGCTAAGCTATCCAGCGATATAAAGGACAACTGTAAGAGTTTCTTCAGACATATTAAGGGCAAAAGAGAAACAGAAGTGGATATTGGGGCACTGGAAAATGACGCTGGAGAGATAGTCGTGTGGAACAAATAATAGATGAGAAACTGAATAACTATTAAGAGAGTTGGCATAGAAGTGGCAGATGGAGCACAACTTGGGAAAGTGCGAGGTGATGCACATTAGTAGGAACAAGACAGGCGTGGGCTACTTTATAAGTGGAGAGAATTGTCAGAAGTCTGAAGGACAAAGAAAGTTCCGAGTTCCAGACCAGGATTGTCTCGAGATAAACTTGCAGGTTGAGTCAGCAATTAGGAAGTTATTGTATCTGGCGCACAGTGTTTTTGAAATCTTATATTCAGCAAAAGAACTGAGTTAACTCTTCAAACGATATTTGTTTATTGAACACAATTAATATTATGGCAATAAATGTATTATAACGCAATGACAAACACTACAAATTATCTTATGCTTTAACTTAACTTTGGATAATCACAAACCACCTCACTAGAATTTGACCGGGCTCGACTTGGTGATATCTTGTTGTTCTTCTGATGGTCTTGGAGGTGTCTTCGCTTTCCGTGGTTATTCTCAAGTTACTGCACTGTGTGGGGTTTTGAGGTGATTTTATACTACGAAGTCTTCTCGCCATTTTGGGAAGGTAAGGAGGATCTGTCAATGGAATGATCAGGTTCATTTACCCTGATCAATCAGACTCAACCATGGGTTGGCTCAAGGGCAACATTCCCTTGTCCCATTCAGGTCCAACTTCAGGTGAGTATTACAGGGTCTGGAGCTGTCAGGTTTGTTTGTAAACCATCTGTGTGTAACTGCAGCCTGTCTGGATTCTGCAGCATGTGGATTATCACAGAGACTTTAGTCAAGGCTGGGATCCATTTCCCAGTATGCATTAATCATTGTTCATTTTTGTAACTCCATGGTTAATTTACTATTGCCCATCGTAAGATTATTCTTTCAGGTGGACCGCCCGGTCAGAAAGGCAAATACAGTGATGGCATTTATTTTGAGAGGACTTGAATATTAAACAGGGATGGATTTCTGAGCTTCAATAAGATTCTGGTCATACCACATTGGAGTATTATGTACCGTTTTGTGCCCATAACTAAGGAAGGTTGTACTGTCCCTGGAGCGTGTTCAGAGGAGATTCACAAGAATAGTCCTAGGATTGAAAAACTTAACATTTGAGCTCTCTCGGTCTATACTCGCTGGAGTTTATAAGGATGAAAGGGGATCTAATTGAAGCATTCAGAATACTGGTTGCCAGGTCAGAGTAGATGTTGTGAAGCTGCTTTCACTGTTAGGAGAGAAAGGACCCAAGGACATAGCCTGAGAGTCAAAAGAAGACCTTTTAGAACGGAGATAAGGAGAAATGCCTTCAGTCTGAGAGTGGCGAATCTATGGTAGAATGGCAACTTCCTTCCCTGAAGGACATTAATGAACCAGGTGAGTTTTTCTTGTCAATTAATTCATAACCACCATCCGCCCCTTACTTCCAGATTTGAAGTCACGCTCCACCATTTGCGGTGGCAGAATTTGAACCCAGATCACCAGAACATTATCTGAGTTTATCACATAAGAATTCAGTGATAACACCACGAGGGCTTTGACTTGCCCAATCCTCCACAGTGTGACTAACGTGTGCATTATGTTATGCCCTATGATTTACCTTCATGTTATCTTTGACTTCCTTATCAAGATATGAATGATTTTTCCCCGTTATGCAATTCCTCTTCGGTCTTTAGTATCTCCCTAATTATTTGTCAAATTTGTTCAGATGTCCCGTCTTTGACTGTTCTTTCCTCCCCCCAGTCCACCCAGACCAAATCCTTCCTTAGGCCAGTATAATTATTATTGCCTAACCCTAAAACTCTCATGTATGACTCAGTCTTCACTCTTTCAATCTGAATGTGAAACTCCAGCAAGTTGTGGTTACGATTTACAAGGCAAAGTTCATCCAACAATCCTTCCCTGTTCCATAATATTAAATCTAAATTAGCCCATTCTCTGGTTGGTTCCATGACATTCTGCTCTCAGAAATAGTCTCTCATGCACGCCATTAATCTTTATTCGAAGATATCTTTGTCGAGATGATTAACTGAGTCAATTTGCATGTTCAAATCACCCATAGTTACTGGTGTGCCCTTGTTACAAACCCCCACTCTTTTCTACCTCCGAAGTACTTTGGGGGGACGGTGGCTGACAATTCGTCTTCCCAAGGGGTTTCTTCTCTGACTTTTATTTGCACTGAGACGGATTTCAAATAGTATTTGGCACAAAACACTTTGTAAAGATCTGAGTTCCCACTCACACGAACAAGTGTTTATTTTCTTTTGTCTAACCACATTTCACAGTAAATAGCGAAGATTTAAGAAGGCTAAAAGTGGTCATGAGACATCTTTAGCGAACAGGGTTGAGGAAAATACCAAAAACTTTATTTTCGCCTATAAGGAACAAGAGAGTAACTATAGAACTGTTTGGCCTACACAAGGACAAAGGAAGAAAGTTATGCATGGAGTCAGATGAAAGGGGTGAGATTCGTAACAAGTACTTTGCATCTGTATTCACCGAGGAGAGGGACATGATGGATCTTCAGGTTAAGGATAGATCTTTGAGTACTCTGGGTCAAGTCGACATAAAGAGGGAGGAGGTTTTGGATATTCTAAAAGGTATTAATGTAGACAAGCCCCCAGGTCTGGGTGGGCTCTACCACATGTTAATCAGGGAATTGAGAGAGGAAATAAGTGGGGCTTCAACATATATTTTTGCAGGATCCTTGAACATTGGTGAGGTACCGGAGGACTGGAGAATTGCTAATGTTGTCCCCTTGTTTAAGAAGGGTAGCGAGTTTAATCGAGGCAATTATAGACCAGCGAGCCTGACGTCTGTGGTAGCTAAGCTGCTGGAGAAGATACTGAGGGACTTGAGTAGGGTGTTTTGTTAGGTTCCCCGTAGTAGGCTGATGGAGTAGGTGAAGTCGCATGGGTTTCAGGGTGTTCTAACTGGATCGATAGAGAACTGGCTGGGCAACATGAGATAGATAGTAGTAGCTTAAGGGGATTTCTCAAAATGATTGCCTATGACCAGTGGTGTGCAACAGCGATCCGTGCTGGGATCGCTGTTGTTTGTGATATATATCAATGATTTGGAAAAAGGTATTGGTTGTCAGATTAGCAAATTTGCAAATGACACCAAGATTGCTGGAGTAGCAAATCCTGAAGGGGACTGTCAGAGAATACAGCAGAATATAGATAGATTGGGGAGATGGGCACAGAAATGGCAGATGGAGTTCAATCTGGGCAACTGCGAGATCATGCATTTTGAAAGATCCAATTCAAGCGTGAACTATACAGTAAACAGAAAAGTACTAGGGAAAATTGACGTACAGCAAGATCTGGGTGTTCGAGTCCATTGTTTCCTGAAGATGCCAGCACAGGTGAGTAGAGTGGTCAAGGCGGCATATGGCATGCTTTCCTTCATTGGATCAGGTGTTGAGTACAAGCATTGGCAGGTCATGTTACAGGATGTTGCCTGGGATGGAGGGTGCTGGTTATGGAAAGAGTTTGGGTAAATTAAGATTATTTTAATTTTAAAGACAAAGGTTGAGGGGGACCTGATTGATGTCTTCAAAATCAAGAGCGATCGAGACAGGGTGGATACCAAGCTTTCCGCCACATTGTGAATTCTAGACCCCTAGTAATTGAGTTCCAAAGTGAGAAGGGAAACATTTAGGGCCTGAGGGATATATGTGGAAGGTTCTTTACACATAGGGTGGTGGCAATCTGGAATGTGATGCCAGCAGAGGTGGTAGGGGCAGGAACGATAGTATCATCTGCCAGATACATGAATGGGCAGGGAGCAAATGGATACAGGCCCTTAGAAAATAGGTGGCAGGTTTAGAAAATAGGGGATCTGCATCAGCACAGGCTTGGAGGGCCGAAGGGTCTGTTCCTGTGTTGGAATGTTCTTTGTACTTTATCATTCATTCTAAAAATTGCAAGTTTTCAACTAATTGTATGCTACAATTTTATAATATAATTTTTTTTTGACAGTGCATATCAAATTATTGTCATTGCTAAATTAGAGTCACTGAGTCATAGAGATGTGCAGCATGGAAATAGACCCCTCCTTTCAAGTCATCCATGCTGACCAGATATCCCAACCCAATCTAGTCCCACCTGCCAGCACTCAGCCCATATCCCTCTAAACACTTTCTATTCATATCCCCATCCAGACGCCATCTAAATGTTGCAATTGTACCAGCCTTCACCACTTCCTCTTGCAGTTCATTCCGTACACATACCACCCTGTGTGTGAAAATGATGCTCCTTACGTCACTTTTATATTTTTCGTTCCCAACCTAAACCTATGCCCTCTCGTTCTGGACTCCCCCACACCAGGGAAAATACCTTGTCTATTTCCCCATTCATTCCCCTCATCATTTTATAAACCTCTGTTAGGTCACCCCCTTAGCAGCCGCGTTCCAGAGAAAATATCCCTAGCCTATTCACAATCCACTTATAGCTCACACCCACCAAACTTGGCAACACTATTGTAAATCTTTTCAGAACCTTTTCAAGGTTCATAACATCCTACTGATAGGAAGGAGACCAAAATTGCACACAATATTCCAAAAATGGCCTAACCAACTTCCTATATAGCTGCAACACGACCTTTTAATCACTGTACTCAATGCTATGATCAATTAAGGAAACCATACCAAATGCCTTCTTCACTGCCTTATCTATCTGTGACTCTACTTTCAAGGAACAACAAACCTGCACACCAAGTTCTCTTTGTTCAGCAACACTCCCTTGGACCTCACCAATAAGAATCTAACTCCTGCGAAGATTTGCTTTCCCAAAATGCAGCATCTCTCATTTACCTAAATTAAACTCCATCTACCACTCCTCAGCCCATTGGCCCACATGATCAAAATCCCGTTGTAATCAGAGGTAACCTTCTTCCGTGTCCACTACACCACCAATTTGGGTGTCATCGGCAAATTTACTAATTATATCTCTTATACTCACATGCAAATCATTTACATGATTGACGAAAAGTAGTGGACCCACGATCGATCCTTGTGACAGTCCAGTGGTCACATGCTACCAATCTGAAAAACAACTCTCCACCACCACCCTCTGTCTTCTACTTTTAGCCAGTTCTGTATCCAAATGGCTAGTTCTCCCTGTATTCCATGAGATCTAACCTTGCTAACCAGTCTCCCATGGGGAACCTTATCGAATGCCGTACTGAAGTCCATATAGATCACATTCACTGCTCTGCCCTCATCAATCCGCTTTGTTACTTCTGCAAGAAACTCAATCAGGTCTGTGGGACATGATTTCCCATGCACAAAGCCATTTTAATTCTACCTAATCAGTCCTTGCCTTTCCAAATACATGTACATCCTGTCCCTCAGGATTCCCTCCAACAACTTGCCCACCACTGATGTCAGGCTCACTGGTCTATAGTTCCCTGGCTTGTTCTTACCACCTTTCTTAAACAGTGGCACCACTTTCACCAACCTCCAGTCTTCTGGCACCTCAACTGTGACTATCAATGGTGCAAGTATCTCAGTAAGAGGCTCAGCAATCAATTCCCTAGCTTCAGACAGAGGTGTATAATAACCCTGATCAATCAGGTCCTCGGGATTTATCTACTTATATGCGTTTCAAGACATCAGCACTTCTCCCTCTGTAATAGGAACATTTTTCAAGATGTCACCATCGATTTCTCTGTATATCGACATCACCCATGTCTTTCTCCTGAGTAAACACTGATACAAAATAGTCGTTTAGTGTCTCCCCCATCTCCTGCGGCTCCACACAAAGGCACATTGCTGATCTTTGAGGGCTCTATTCTCTCTCCATTTACCCTTTTGTCCTCAATGTATTTGTAAAATCCTTTTGCTTCACCGTAACTCTATTTGCCAAAGCTATCTCATGTCGCCTTTTTGCCTTCCTAATTTCCCTCTTTAGTATACTCCAACTTCCTTTATACTCTTCTAAAGATTCACTCGATCTATCCTGTCTGTACCTGACATGTGCTTCCTTCTTTTTCTTAACTAGACCCTCAATTTCTTTAGTCATTCAGCACTCTCGATAACTCCCCGCCTTTCTATTCGCCCTAACAAGAACATACTGTCTCTGGACTCTCGTTATCTCATTTCTGTACGCTTTTCATTTTCCAGCCATCCCTTTCCCCGCGAACATCTGCCGCAATCAGCTTTTGAAATTTCTTGCCTAATACCATCAAAATTGCCCTTTCTCCAGTTTAGACCTTCAACTTTAAGTTCTGGTCTATCCTTGTCCATTGTTTTTTAAAACTAATAGAATTGCTGGCAAATAGCTGAAGCTCACAAATTTCACTGAGAAATTAAATCAATTGTTTATATTTAAATGTGTAAGAATGATAAGAAGATTTGATTATTCCATCATTTGCTTACTCTGAATATGCAATCAGTCAGAGGTCAACCACTTGGCAAATCAAACAGCAACAATGTATACATTTGAATACTGAGATTCAATGTGTCATTGTGATCAACAAAATGGTCAGACAACATGATCTTTTTCGATACTCAACAAAATGTACATTTTTTTCCTTTGAATCATAAAAGCATGTTTGGTGTTTAAAATTTAATTCTATTAATGTATAATCAACGTAATTGTCTTCAGAGATGGTGCAGTTATTGTTCAGTTGAATAATTTTAGCTCATATCTGATTATTGCCCAATGCACAAACATGGCAAACTCCTGATTATTGCTCAGGTCAGTAAACCCATCACTTTACATCATGACCGACATTAAAATAGGATTCCAAAAGGCCTGAATTCGGGTACAGTGCTCCTGTACCTTACAGGTGCCTGTGGCACTGAGTGAGACACTGGCCTGCTCCTGAATCTGACCAGACAGTTTCCAACATAGGTCAGGGAAGTCATTCAAACATTCCCTCACAGAGATCTATTCGGAATGCAATTCGGACAGGAGGAAACTAGCCAACAGCCTATCACTGCTCTCAGTGTAGGTACAATTGCTTTTCAAATTAGATACCATTGACTGACCAGGAACCAAATGTTACAAATTCGTCCTCATTCAGAGCCTGGCCCAGGGAGCAGATGTATGGTCATGGAGTGTCAGAGTCACACCACACAAATTACTTATGGTGATGACATCTGGCTTATCCCCCAGACTCCATAACATCTGCCCTCTGGACCAGACACTGGGTGAAAACGTTCACAATTGACAATCTTCTGCAGCATCTCCTGTCTCACAGTGAACCCTCTGAAACTATATCCAATAAATTAACCTTCATGTTTACCAGTATAACATAAAATTGTACATGTCTGTGGATGGTCAGTTACTAATTCATAGGCCACCCAGCAGAATGTATCTGAAGAAACCAGGAGCAAACAGCAAGCCAAGAATCACTTTAACAACTGAACTTGGTGGATAATTTCTGGTCTAGGTAACCACACATATTGTGCTGTCACTCAGGTGAATATAACAAAGCACACCATAACTGGATGTCTAGGTCTAATGTCCCTCCCCAGCTTCCTGACCTCACACACCTCACTCCCGGTACACCTCACTCCCTCAAACATTCACCAACTGATGAGAATCCACAAACTGAATGAAACTTGGCACATAAAACAGTACAGCACATTAGAGCCCTTCAGCCCTCAATGTTCTGCTGGCCTTTTATGCTACTCTAAGATCAGAGTAACCGACATAACTTTCAATATAATAACTTTCATTTGCCGTTCCAAGAATCTTCATAACTATCTCTTATGTATCTGACTCAACAACCACTGCTGGTGGTGCATTCCTGAATATTCTCTGAATAAAGAACCTATCTCTGACATCTCCTCTAAACCTTCCTCCAGTCACCTTCAAGTTATGCTCCTTAGTGATAGCCATTTCTGCCATGGGAAAAGGCTCTGGCTATCCACTCTGTCTCAGTCTCTCAATATCTTGCACACCTCTATCAAGTCACCTCGCATCTTTCTTCACTTCAGTGAGAAAAACTCACTCCCTCAACTTTTCTTCCGAAGACATATCCTCCTGTGAAGGGCTTATGCTAAAACATCGACTTTCCTCTGCCTCAGATGCGGCCTGACTTGTTATGCTTTACCAGCGCCACACATTGACGTACGTAAAGTAATTGGCGACAAGAATATGTCAGGGGCTAGGAATCCTGCAGAAATAACTCACTTCATGATCTCCGAAAGCCTGTCCCCCATCGATAAGACACATGTTGAATATGGGTGTGATGAAATACCCCACCCCCCCATTTCCCTGGGTGAGTGCAGCTTCACCCCTCCATCTACTGACACTCAGTAGCAGAAATTCCTGCCATCTACAATGTGCTCTGAAGAAATTTCCCAAAGCTCCTTACAACGTACTTCTGAAGTCTGATCATCAAGAGAGACAAGGGAAGCAGATACATGGGACCCCCACCATGTTCGTGTTCTGTTCCAAGTCACCCACCATCCTGATTGGGAATTATATTGCTGTTCCTTCAGTGTCACTGTTTCAAGGTCCCTCCCGAATGGTATTGGAAATCTAACTACAACACATGGACTGCAGTGGTTCAGTGCAGCAGCTCACCATCACCTTCTCAAGGGCAACAAGGGACTAACAATAAATACTGACCCAATCATATTCTATGAATAAATTAAAATGAAAAATATTGTCCAAACATGCCCAATGCTTGATACTATGCTTTGGGTTTTGTGAGCTCAGGCTGGTTGGGTTCAGTCCGTAACTTGCTTGTTGTGAACAGCTGAAGGGATAATCTGTCAGTCTCTCAGATGCTTGGCCTAAATACCGAGCATCACACAGGCATTGACATTCAGACCCAACATTACTGAACTCTGAGATAGACATAAGCAATTCAAACTGTACTCATATCTGACTAACATGTTTAAACACACTGTGATATTGTCACCACAAAAATGATTATGAGTGTGTATTACCAGAGAGAAAGTGAGGACTGCAGATGATGAAGATCAAAGTAAAGAAAATGTGGTTCTCAAAAAGCACAGCCGTTCATGCAGCATCTGAGGAGCAGGAGAGTCGACTATTGGTTCACAACATTAAGACAAAGGAAAATAATTGCATATTTTCAAAGTTCCTGCACTTAACTATAATGTGGCCTTGGGTGTGGGAATAAGATTCATCATTCCAATGCTCCTTACTGTGAGTTGTAAACTGTTTTCATCATATTGTTGTTATAAAAGTGAACGGAATAAATGGGTGGATTTTGTGTTCTTGGACAATCTAAAGGTTGGTATTATGAAAGGATGTTGGACCTTCAGTAAAGGGACTTTGCTGTTAATGGTTAGAACAATGCTGCAAACATTTACACAGAAATTTCCAGCTCAAGTCACACACAAGGACGTTGGGCTGGGATTATCCTGTGCATTGATGGAGCTGTACAATTCTGTTTGGATACTGACATTGTGGGACTAACATACACTGGATATCAGTTATGAGGGATTCAATGTAAGATGCCATCACCTTTATAACACCTTCATTCAGGATCGAGTGCAAGGTGCAGAATTACAGAGATTAGGAGGCACACAGAAGTAATATACTAGTAAGACATGGTTGTTTACAGGTCATTGTTACAAATGTTGAACTGCGTCTGGACCAGCGCCATGTGCTAGTCCATTGAACAGTCTGCACCACACACATCTCCCTGTTGTTCAGGTATGTCTCTAACAAGACTATTGTGAGGGATTGTGTGAGTAACTGCCAAGCTCCAGTTTGGAAGCTCTCTGGACAGATTGTGGAGATGGCCAGTATTTCGGAGGTCGCGGTGAGGGCCAGTAAAACTGTGTCTGAGTTCAGGCATTTTCTCAAAGTCATTTTCAACAGCTTTGTTGCCTGCAAGCTGGTGTGTTCACTGATCTGAACATGAATCGGCTGTTTACTACTGTCACTGAATTGTGTAATAGTTAGGTGTGCGCTCTGGTAAATCAATTATTGTTCACTTCAATAGGTCTCAACTAAAAAATAATGATGTTTGGTTTATTTTAAAATATGTAAGAAACAAAGTGATATTAACTCTTCATTATACAGAATGTAAAAGTGACCTGTTGTATATTTCCCACAGACTAATCAAGTAACAATCAGATATTGTCTGGAAAGCAAGATTATGTGAACAGGATTATGTCCCAGACAATATCACCATCCTCTCTGGTAGGTTCTGTCCCACGGAAAGGGCACAGTCAGGCAGAAGATGGCGGCTCTTTGGCATAGAACCAAAATAGGGCAGCATGGTGGCTCAGTGGTTAGCACTGCTGCCTCACAGCACCAGGGATCCATGTTCGATTCTCGCCTTCGGCAAGTGCCTATGGGGAGTTTACACATTCTCCCTGTGTCGGCGGGGAGTGGGGGGGCGTTCTTCCCACAGTCTAAAGATGTGCAGCTCAGGTGAATTGGCCATGGTGGTGGATTGCTCTTCGGAGCGTTGGTGTCTACTGGTTGGCCCAAAAGGTCTGTTCCCACACTGTAGGGAATCTAATATAATGATAGTGCTCAGCATTGATGCTGGATCCTGTGGTGGCTGGACTGCTCTGCGGCAGGATATGGGGAACCAATAAAAGGGAAACCTATAATTGATCACATCATCATCGACCTGCCTACTGCAGATATACCCCTCCATTTCATATATCGGTAAGAATGGTCACTGCACAGTCCTTATGGGGAGCAAGGGCTAACTTCACATTTTGCAGACCTTCCTCGCCATGACATGTACTGAATGGTACAGACTTTAAAAAGATTAAGCAACCAATGACGATGCATCCATGAGGTGCAATGGCTCATCGGCAGCAGCACAATCATATCCTGTACAACTCATACAGTCTGCAGCTTCCTGGACTGACATACTTCCCACTGCACAGTACCCATGACAGCCCGACATACCTCCCACTGTACAGTAACCATCACGGCCCCACATACCGCCCACTGTACAGTAACCATCATGGCCCCACAGACCGCCCACTGTACAGTAACCATCACGGTCCGACATACCTCCCACTCTATAGTAATCATCAAGAACTCAGTGGTTAACACTGCTGCCTCACAGCACCAAGGTCCTAAGTTCAATTCTGGCCTTGGGTGTCTGTATGTGTGGAGTTTGCACATTTCCACGTATGTGTGTGGGTTTCCTCCGAGTGCTCCGGTATCTTCCCACAGTCCAAGGATGTGCAGGTCAGGTGAATTGGCTGTACTAAGTTGCTCATAGTTTAAGGTGCATTAGTCTGAGTAAAATATAGGGCAGGGGAATAGGTCTGGTTGGGTTAATTTCTGAGGGTTGTTGTGGACTGTTTGGGCTGAAGGGCCTGTTTCCGCACCGTAGAGAATCTAATGTAACCTCCAAGGTTCAAGTCAGGAATATGATGGAATAATCACTTGTCTGAATGAGTGCAGCTCCAACAGTACTCTAATATGGACTTACTAGCAACAGGCAACACAGTTGTGTGGGGAATATCCTGCCTCACAAACTTCATTGATTATTTTGATTAAGTAACAAAATTGATTTATGAGGGCATGGGACTAGATGTTGGCCGTTTGGACCTTAGCAAGGTCTTTGATATGGTTCCTTATGGCAGACTCACACAGAAGGTAAAGTGAAATGGTATTAGTGGTAAGTTAATAAGATGGATAGAGAACTGCTTGGCCATAGAAGACAAAGTAGTGGTGGAACAGTGTTTTTGTGACTGGAGATCTGTAAATAGATCGGCGGAGTTGCAGATTATGAGGATGCTTGCAAGTGAGTACAGCAGGATATAGGTCAGCTGCAGACTTGGACAGATGTAACTTTATCTGGACAGTTGCGATGTGATGCGCTTTAGAAGGTCTAATGCAGGAGAGAAGTATACAGTGGATGGAGAAACGATCGGCCGCATCAACATCCGAAGGGATCTAGGTGTAGAGATCCACAGTTCCCAGAAAGTGGCAACCCAGTGGATAGGGTGATCAAGAAGACTGATGGTAAACTTGCAGACATGCATCGGAGCATAATGTATGAAAATTACCTGGTCATATTGCAGCTGTAGAGAAACTAAGTTCAGGCAGATTGAGAATATTGTGAACAGTATTAGTTGCCACACCCACAGAACAATGTGGAAGTGTTGGAGAGGATATGGAAAAGTTTTACCAGGATGTTGTCTGGTTTGGAGGGTATTAGCCAGAAGGAGAAATAGAACAAACATGGTTTGTGTGCAGCTGGGCATCATTGGCTATAGGGCTACCTGATAGATATTTACAAAATTATCAGAGGCCTAGATAGAAGGGCAGTTAGGTTTTAAGTAAAAGGGAGAACGTTCAGGAGAACGTGACAGGTAAGTTTTTTTTTGCTGTTCCAGACAGAATGTGAAAGTGCCTGGAATGCACTGATAGAGGGGAAGAAGACAACATAGCAAGGTTGAAGAGGCATCTTGGCACAAGTATGAGTAAGTAGGGAATAGACTGACATAGAAGGTATCGGACCAAAAACTTTCTTTCTAACTTTAGAACGGCATCATGTGTCAGTGCGGGCTTGCTGGGATGAAGGGCCTGTTCCTGTGCTGGACTGTTCTTTTAAACAAAATTTGAGTGCAGGAGTGGCAAGATGTTGATTGAATAATGACTGATGATCAACAGCCACATACAGTGGATCTGTCAACAACTTGCAGCTTCATACCCTCCCACCCACAGCAGGGAAACTCAACATGGAGAATCGGACGTGAAAGTCCAAGCTGGTAACTGGTGACTTCATCTCGCCGCTCGCTCCGCCGGCCTTCTATCTTGGACACCAACATCTCGGGGGACACTGCACAGACAGAAGCTGCATGTACTCCACACCCACCAGTGCTGGCATCTGTAACATGCCAGCCTCACCATACCATCCCAGCACATATTCGACACACTGACAGTACGCTTCTGTATTTCAATGCTGCAGCTCATGGTGCACTGATAACTCTCATTGCAATGCTGCAGCAAGGACACTCTACTCAGGGACACACACCCAGCTCATGGACTGTGCCTCTAGGCTGCTCATTCCGGATTTGTAGACACTCACTTTCAACTGACTTGAATACTCACAGAATTAAAACCTTGCCTTACCCTGCCCTCAGCACAGTTTCCCCTTCACCAGAGCTACCAGGCTCACTCGTCTGTGGTATTGTCTTCGTCTTTAGCAGAGACACAAGCCCAGGAAGCTTGATGTCATTGTCCACACTCAGTCACTGTGCCCAGCATTGAGTCAATGGGTGTCTCAGATCACAGTCCGACAGCATGGACACGGTCAGCCACTCATGGTTGTTATGGTCAGGATACTTCCCCTGTGATAAGGTTGGGATCCGAATGCTGGGGAGACCCCGTCCCTCTTGCCTCTTTCTGCTCTCGTGTGTGGTGGTCCCTTCCGAAATGTGACAATTACCAAGCGGTATTAAGGGAGGTGGAGTTGTTTGTAACAGCTGGTACAGACCGAGACAAGGTGCTGCATTCAGTGAGAGTGGGAGAACATGAGCCTTTTTGGGAGGTGGGTGCAGTAAGAGAGAGACAGTGAGGGTGAGCTCACAAAGTGCAGATGGTGGCACTTACCATGGTGGCGTGGAGAAGGTCGCTGACCACCTTCCAAAAGTGCTTGGCATTCACCTAGAAGGCTGACACCTCACTGACACAGGGGTCAATCTCCAACCAAGCTGGCAGGGTGTAGTGTCATGGCCTCCCCTGCCAGTCCTGGAGGAAGTTAATGTCCCTTTCGTGCACCATGCCATCCACCAGAACTTCAGCGGCTTGGACCCTATTTTACCCCCTCTGCCATGTCCAGGATAGTTTTGGATTGACAATCCAAGAGTATAATGACTTTTTAAAGATGGCCCCTGTAACAGGGAGGCCAGTGCATTCTGGGATATCCAGGCAGTGGGCAGTTGTTTTGACAAAGGGAAAAAACACCCGGTTAGTGTCAGATGAGAGGAAGATCACGTGGACAGGGAAGGGAGGTAATGAGGCAGATTGGGGATGGTATCATGAGAAAATGCACTTCATCTTTTGGAGAGAAACCGTCTATGAAACCCGTCTAAAATGACACTTGACTAAATCATTAGATGACTTAGGCCTCTGTCTGTCTGAAATAAAGTAGGGATGCAGTGTGAAATATTGGGAGCAACAAACTTGGAGAGGAGAATTTACAGGAGATTCAAATCTTTAAAATAGGTGTAACGCAATGTTCCAGACTGTTAAAAGGATCCGGGAAAGTCCCCTGCCTTATAGTTACCTACATTTCCAATCCTCCCTGGGTGCAGGGATGGTACCGGAGGACAGGAGAATGGCTAATACCGCAGCTTTGTTTAATGTGGAGCAAGGGACTGACTGAACAGGTCGCGGCTGGAATTCTGAGACAGTGGATAAACGGTTACTGAGGAAGTCCCAGGGACTCCAGGACAGTCCGTCTGGATTTGTTCAAGGAAGATCGTGTGTAATTAATCTGACTGCGTCGGTTTGAGGCTCTCACCCATAACTGCATGGGACTGACTTGGATTTAATGAGAGATCCCATGGCAGACTGTTTAAAAACAGAAAATATAGGATCCAGGTGAATGGAGCAAACAACCCCGAGAATTGCAAGGCAAGGCATGTGGGGACATCAACAATAGAGAGGAATGCACAATAAATGGGAGTGTGGTCAGTGTGGCAGAAGGAAGCTGGAAACATCAATAATCTTGTTAATATAGCAAATGGCATTATTTCCTCTATCAGACAAAATATGAAAATTCAAAGCAGGAAGCCTATGCTGGAACTGTATAAATTATGAGTTCAGTCACAGCTTGTGTGCAGTCCTCGTCACCCCATCACATGGGAGGATGGAATTGGACTGGAGTGGGAACAGAGGAGATTCTTCACACTGTGACAGTGGAAGTGTAGTTATGAGGAAAATTTGGAACAGCGGATGTTGACAGGAGATTTGGTTGGGGTGCACATATTGTCAGGAGCCTGGTTTGAAAGGCAAAGAACACCTTGTTCCTTTCGAAGAGCTCAATTACGAGAGACAAATATTTAATATAATTTCTTGAAATATTTGAGAAGTGGTGAGGAAAGTTGTTATTTCACCCAGGGTATGGTCGGCTTCTGGGAGTCACACATAGAAGCGGAGTAGAGGCAGAAACTCTCAAACCATTTTAATAACATGCCTGGATCTGCACTTGAAGTCCTACTCTGTCCAGGGGAGACAGAACTAGGGCTTTAAGAAACAATGTCACTTCTTGACCAATGCAGACAGTGGACAGAGTGATCTCCTCTATACTGTGCTATTTTCTGAAGTTTTCAAAGGTTACCAATAACTGATAGGATCATTACGTAGGGATGAGGGTGAGGGCAGGGAGGAACAGTGCGTAAATTGATTTGCATCACGATAATACTGATCCCACCCTTTATACACAATGCTACTTCACTGTGTTGGCCTGTTTGTCCTTTCTACATAAATGAGGAAAACCTTTAATTATCCAGTTCTCAGCCGTGATCACACTGCAGCCCCACCTCCACAATCCCAGCTCAATCTGACCTGGTTCACTCTATTTAAAGCTATAATTTTCCTGGCCTTGTTGAAAAGTTCCCAGCATCATTCTTGCTCCATTGAAGGTTGCTCTCAGTCAACAAAATGTTTCTCACTCTCAATTATTGCATAGCATTCTCTACCATCATCCTGAACTTTACAATTAAATGTTCGCTGCGCCCCAAAACGTTCCCGTACTGACACTGGATCCACCTCTTTCCCACGGACCAGGTCCAACAGCACATGCCCTCATGGGCTGGACACATACACCTGAAATGAGCTCTCCTCCATGTATTCCAGGGATACTGGAGCCTCGTGACCCTGCACCACCAGTAACCCAGTCAATATCTGGATAAATTAAGTTTTTCAGTATAACTAATCTATGGTATTGTCATCGCTCTCAAATGACCCTGCATATTTATTCATTCCAATGGTTGCTGGCAAACAGACTGTACCTCACAGTGTAATTGTACACTTTTTGTTCTGCAGCTCCAGCCAAATTCATTCTGTCATTTGACGGATCCTCTTTCTATTGGACTCCTTAACTAACGCTAATCTAAACTAATACTTCTACCCTTCATCCTTTCTCTTCCCTTCTATTATTTTGAAATCCTTTATACCCAGCAATATTTAACACCCATTTCTGCCACTGTTGAGCCAGCTCTCGGTTATTAGTCCATCAGATTTCCACGCACCAACCTGCATCTGTAACTCCCCAAACTTCGAGGATTCATGTCCGTGCAGACTACAACAGATTAAAGCTTTCTTTGTTACTCCAAATCCCACTGTTAAACTTGTTGTTGTAAATTAGTACCAACTGTATCTCCCATTATTTTGAGAATCCTTGTAGTCTCCTCTACTATTCCTTTTTTTGCATCCTAAGCACACGCCATGTTATTTTCAATCCCTCCCACACACTCCATAAGAAATTCAGTCTTGGCTCTGTCACGTTAGACCATCCAGTTTGTACAGTCGCTGCCTTCCCCAGAAACCGTCCCAATGTCCCAGGAGTCTGAAGCCCTTCCTGCTGCAACATCGTTCCAGTCACACTGTCATCTACCTAAAACTCCGAGCTCTGTTCTCTCTTGGACACGGCACTGGCAGTAACCAAGGGATTGCTACATTTGAGGTCCCGCTTGCTAACCATGCACCTAGCTCCCAAAATTCTGATTCCCAGACCACTTCACCCTTCCTATCCAGGTCATTCCTACCAACATGGACATGACCTTTGACTGCTCATTGACCCAGACGAATGTCCTACAGACACCATGATATTCCTAACCCCACTATCCTGGAATTACAGAAACACTGACACCTTCAATTTCCTGACTCCCCTTTGCCTATTGCTCCTCCTTCCTTTTCCCTCCCCTCCTGTACAGTTAAGCTGTTGTGGTGCCGTAGACAAGGATCCGATTGCCCTCCAGTGAACAGCCCGCGCCTTCATCAGCTTCCAAACCAAGAAACTGAATTGGGAGGGAAATATCAGGATATTCTTCCATTCCCTGAAAGTTTCTCTTCGATTGCCTAGCCCCTATTCCCTTTCTTCTTCTCGGCTGTCATGTCTGCAGGGTGATCTGCTCTCTGTCTGTGCTATCCACCTAACTCTCAGCATCACAGATTTCCCACAGAGTCTCTCGTCACTGACTGAGCTCCATGACCCCGTGTTCATCTAGGACACGAGCAGGGACTCAGACTTCCCAACGTAACAGAACACATTTTCCATCTGACAAACATGTCTTGTCATGTCTTAAAATGCAACAGTAACTTAATTACTTAGAATGAAGTTAACATCAGGGAAATAACAGTATGGATAACTCCCTTATTCAACTGTGGCTTACTGAGGATAATGTATTATATTGGCTCAGAAATTCACTTCTCCCTCCTATTTCGGAGTTCAACCCTTATTTCAGAAGTTGAAAAAATAAATTTGCTAACTTCTATCAATTTACTGGCAGTCGCTGATAACGGTGTAATATCTGCCAATGAATTTACGGCCTTTTCTCTGATGACTCTTACTTCTTCCAAACTCAGTGCAGGCAGGTCCCTGAAGCAGGAAGTTATCACTGTGACTCCCAGGTACGTGTAATCCTCCAGCTCCCAACCCACTCTTCTCCCTCACAGGGTCACCGTCTCTGGGACTGCCAGGGACATGTAATCCTCCAGCTCCCACTGCACTCTGCTCCCTCATAGGGTCACCATCTCTGTGACTGCCAGGTACGTGTAATCCTCCAGCTCCCACTGCACTCTGCACCCTCACAGGGTCACCGTCTATGATACCAGGTACCTGTAATCCTGCAGCTCCCACTCCACTCTGCTACATCACTGGGTCACCGCCTCTGAGACTCCCAGGGACGTGTAATCCTCCAGCTCCCACTCCACTCCTCTCCCTCACAGGGTCACCATCTCTGTGACTCCCAGACACAATTAGGCATCTATCCTAAGTATTGATTTATATCCTCCCACTTTGCTGCCTCTGTAACTCCCAGGTATGTTAGCCTCATGCTCCTGCTCCAAGTTGCTTCGTCACATGGTCACTCCCTCTGTGACTTGGTGCTGAATTCGAGCCTCCTGCTCTGCTGCCTCTCCAACTCCAAGTCCCAGTCGGCCTCAATCCTCGCTGCCGATTAATATTCTCCGCTCTGTGCTGTTCTCTCTCTCAGGTTCTCTCTTCTTGTGACTCCCAGGTAATCGTAGGCCTCAAGCCTCAGCTAAGATTTATAACATCCCATTCCGCACTGCTGCCTTACAGAATCGCTGTTGTACCTGGAAGACAGTGAGAAGGAGTAGGATTAGACAGAGCAGAGAGTGTTACAGTGATTGAGGGAGCTGGACGGGATGGAACAGGTTAGCTGGGGAGCTAGGCAGACCTGCTTTGTCTAAAGCAGGTTATTGTAAGATACAGTGAGATTTGCAGACACTGAAAACGGCAAAGGAAATAGAGAGACAGAGGCTTGCTCATTTTGGAGCTATGTAGATTCAAAAGTGGTTTTTCTGAGCTGCTTATAGAGATGTGTAGACTTCAACAAATGCAAATTGACAGCCAGCAAGTGTTATATGGTACTGGAAACTGTTGGATGTTCCAGAGTTAGAAGATGTGCGGTAATTGAGGGAAATGTAAACTTTTGGAGCACTGGTGGTGTTCAAGGTCTCTCTGGACATGAAGAGGTACAGAGAATGGGAGTTTTCCAAATAGTGGGATTGTAGGGGCTGGAAGTCCTGAGATGGAAAAGGAGGATGAAATGTGGCAACTTCGCACACGCAACCATTGTAATTATAGAGATTTAAGGAAGGCAACCTGTGCTGTGATTGATTACAGTTATGTGGAGAGTTACAGAAACTGAAGGGGCTACAAATTTAAAAAGGGAGAGATTTTAGGTGATCTGAAGTTTAAACAAGAATAAAGACATTTGAGACTTCCCTAACACAGAGGGAATGGAGGAGGTGAAATATTGGGAGTAACTAAAAGAGTTTTAATTCGGGGAGGATGTGAGATATAAAGGGAGAGCTGCTTTGTCTGTATGCAGTTATAGACGTGAGAAGTGTTGTAGCGCCTGCTGGAGGGGACACAGATAACAACAGTTATCTGGCGCAGTGCCTCAGGAAGGCAGCTCACTACCACATTCTCTGGGACAACTCCAAATCACCAATAAATGCTGGCTCAGCCGACAAGCTCATGTTCATGAATGAATGGAGGAATAAAAGATTTATAAATAGCACTGAGGTCACTCAGGAAGGCCCATTCAGCAGCCCATCACAAACACGGAACCACTATTCCCTGGAAGGACAGGAGCTCCAAGTGCACGGGAACACCAGCATTTCCAAGGTGTCCTCCAAGCCACGCTCCATCCTCCCAGCACTGTGTCTGTCCCTACACCCAAAGGACTGCAATGGGTCAGGAAGGCAGCTCACCACCACCTTCTCCAGGGAATTACGGATGGGAAGGTAATGGTGAAACTCTGCTGTGTACAGCCAGACAGAAAAATAAATCCAGTAGTGGGTGTGAAATGAAATTTCCCTGTCAGAACAACATGCTGAACATGGATAGAGGATTTGTCTGATTGGCACAAGGCAGAGAGTGTGAAGAAAGGGGTCTTTTTCACGATGGGAACTGGTGATGAGGGGAGTCCGGAGGGGTCAGTATTGGGATGACACTCTACACGTTATACACTAAGAGTCTGGACAAAGGATGTGAAGGGGTCCGAGAAATGAGTTTCCAAGAAAGATCCCAAGAATGAATTTTGTGTCATATTAGAAGCAGGTGAAGTCTCTGGGTCTGCACTTGATGAAGTTTAGGCGGCGGTGGCAGAATCTCATTCAAACTTACAGAATACTGAGCGGCCTGGATGGAGTGGACGGGGGCAAGATGTTTCCACGAGCACGAGAGACTAAGGGCCAAGGGCACAGCTTCAGAGTGAAGGGACGGCCCTTCTGAATAAAGATGTGGAGGAATTTATTCAGGCACAGGGTTATGGATCGGTGGAACTCACTGCATTATGGGGCTGTGGATGCTCAGTCATTCAATGTATCTAACTTAGAGATAGCTAGGTTCTTGATGAGAAAGGAGTAAGTGAGAGATTGGAGTTGAGAAACAATTCAGCCATAATCAAATAGTGGAATAGTCCCGATGGACCGAATAGCCAATTTCTGCTCCTATACATGACGGCCTTATGGACTGCGCTGTTTCCATAGGTTTCCAAGTGTGCAGTTATCATTTCTGGCATATTGTTTACCATACATTCCACCACTTTCCTGATTATGGCTGTCAACTCTTGGTTTCAGATCAACTGCAGAAAGCTACATCACAGAGTAACTTGAGAATCATTGTGTATAAATCTCAGAAAGGTGGCATATAGGGCCAGCAGGATATAAAGAAGGCAAACGGAATGCTGGCATTGATTCCAAAGGGAACTATAGAGGACTTCAATCAGCTCACATTGAGATTACTGTGAACAGGTTTGGTCCCCGATTTGGAAGGAAAATGTCCTTGCACTGGAGGCAGCCCAGAGACGTTTCACCAGGCTGGTCTTCAAAATGGAGGCATATTGATGAGAAGAGGTAGAGAAGGTTGAACTTGCCGTCGTTAAAATTTAGAAAATGAGGCAGAAGTATTGATACAACGAAGATTCTTGTGTTCTTACAGATCGGTGTTTCCCTGAGCAAGGATCTGTAACTGGAGACAAAGGGGAATACAAACACCAGACAAGCTCATAGAGAAAAGTTGGATTGTAGAGTCTGGAGAATGTTACAGAGTTCGGGTGGTTTGAGATCACTGTTGGCGGTTAGAGATCAGAACGATTGTCGGGCTTAAAGATGTCAAGGAGAGTTACAGGGTTATTAGTCCTGAAGGAGTTACAGAGATCAGGAGGACTAGAGATTACTCAGATAGGGGTGGTCGTTGGAGCTTCAGGAGATACAGAGACTGGGAGGGTTGTCGGGACTGGAGATTACACAGATATTGATGGTAGTTTGAGCTAAAGAAGCTTTTAAAGAAAGGGAAGGTTGTAGGCACCGGAGATTAGACAGATTGGGTGGTATTTGGAGCTACAGGAGTTTATAGAGAAAGGGAGGTTTGGACGGACTGGCGATTACACAGATATGGGTGGTAGTTGCAGTTGCAGGGGTGAGTGAGATAGGGATGGTTGAAGGGGCTGGATCAGTTCACACAGCCATGGAGAATTGTAGGGATTGGAGGAGCCAGAGATACTGAGCGTTGTAGGGCTTCAGGAGTTCAGAGAGTTAGTATGGGCTCTGAAGGCAGGTTTGCAGCATTCTCATCAGTTACACAGAGATGTGGAACGCTGTTCTGGAGGAGGTTACAGAAATCAACAGGGTTGCAGTTACTGGAAGATATTACAAAACAGTGAGTTGTCATAATTGAGGAAGTTACAGGGACAGGTTGCGTTGTGGAGTTGGAGGCTGCGATAGGAAATAAACACGCTGCAAGGGATCAATAACCTTACATCCTTCAGGGAGATTGGAAGCTCTGAAGATAAAGAATGAGAATTGCAGCAACGGAAGAATATCACAGAGATGGGGAGTAACATATGCGTTAGAGGAGTTATAACAGATGAGCTGTAGGCAATGGTGTCGGGGAAGATACAGGTAGATCTGAAGGGACTACAGGTGATCAAAAGGACAGCGAGCCTTCAAAGTGTAGGATTTACACAGACAGTGAGTATTTTATAGAGTGTTCCTAATTACAGAGATTATGAAGTTGTATAGAATTTACGAACGAACAGAGATATGGGAGGCTGTAGTTAATGAAGATATTTATTGATGTCGGGTGCTGAGGTTCTAGAAATTATATGAAACGGAAAGCTGGACAATCTGTCAGAGCTTACAGAGCCAGGACCAGCAATAGAGCCTGGAGACACTAACACAGATAGGGAGCATTGCACTCACTGGAGGACGTTTCTGCTTTAGGGATGATTGTAGGGGAGTGTAACGTTTACACAGATAGGGGTGTATGAGCTGGAGAAGGTTATGGAGATGATTAGATTGGTGGGGAGACTGGAGGAGCTTACATTGACAGGGTTGGTGATAGTGATGGGAGGATGTTACATAGATAGTAAGTCTTGTAAAAATTGATCAGGAGAGTCACAAGCATTGGATTTGGTTCCACAGATCATGGGTGCTGCAGGGACCAGAGAGGATTACGCAGATCAGGAGGATTGTAGGATGTCCACACTTTCAGAGTGTTCCAGGACTGGAAGAGGTTACACAGTTAAGGAGGGATGTTAGAGCTGTGGGAGTTCACAGAAACTCTGAGGTTTGAACGGTTTGGGGCTGCTTATGGATAGAGAGATATATTTAGGGACATTAATATGGCATGCAAAGGGAGAGTTTAGATTAGATTCTCTACAGCATGGGAACAGGTACTTCGGCCCAACAAGTCCACACCAACTCTCCAAAGAGTAATCGACTCAGCCCCACTTCTCTCCGACAATGCACTTAACACGATGGGCAATTTAGAATGGCCAATTCAACTGACCTGCACATCTTTGGACTGTGGGAGCAAACTGGAGCACGCGGAGGTAATCCATGCAGAAACAAGGAGCAAACTCCAAACAGACAGTCACCCAACGCTGGAATCGAACCTGTCACCCTGGCACTGGGAAGCACCATTGCTCACCACTGAGCCACCGTACTGCCCCAAATTGCAGAATTACACGAGAGACAATGTTTGAGGTGCTGGGAGCACTGAAAGGAGTGGAGGAGAAAACCGGAGCTGTTGTGGTTTAAAAAGGGTCTGGCGGTGTTTATACAGATAAGGAGCTCGGTAGAGTTGGGAGAAGATTACTGTGGCCGTGTGGTGCTATAGGTCAGGAGGCAGGAGTGTGCATAAGGTTACAGTGATATCATGTTTTCCTGGGGCTTGAGGGAGGTACACAGGTGGGTAATTTGGTCCAGGCTGGAGGTTTCTAAAGAGATGGGTACACTGTATG
This sequence comes from Hemiscyllium ocellatum, assembly GCF_020745735.1. Classification (NCBI taxonomy): domain Eukaryota; kingdom Metazoa; phylum Chordata; class Chondrichthyes; order Orectolobiformes; family Hemiscylliidae; genus Hemiscyllium; species Hemiscyllium ocellatum. Next base: position 68,575,077 of record NC_083420.1, read on the forward strand.
TATTGTGCAAGACTACAGAAATAGGGATTATTGTACGGAGTGCAGGGTGAGATTATTGAGATTGGGCATGTTATCGAGACTGGAGCAATTTACACATAAGGAGAGACGTCAGCATTGGAGAAGGTTTCAAATATACAGCAGGATTATGGGAGGGGTGGAGGTTACAGAAATAGGAAATTTTCTGTGAATTACAAGCATTCACTGGCACAAATGAGTTGGACTGAAAGGCATGCTTCCTTGCTGTATGACTGTATCACACGACAAGAGACAGTGTGAGAGGGGGAATATAGTAGAGAAAGATCCCAGGTTTCAATGCAATCTCCTTGAGGGAGGCCTGCTTTCCCCTCTGTTGTACTGATCCTCACTAATACAGAACAGGCATGGATTGATAGCTGTCAACTTCCTATATTGGCACAGGAAGGCTCAGTACAACAGAAATGAAAGTAAACAAGAGGGTGGGGATTGAACCTTGGGACCAGCATGCTCTGTGTTCGTTTTTCAATACTGTATCTATATCATGTCTTCCGGACCAATGTTCGATCCCTTAAATACACCCTGCTCTGTTCACTGCGAGTGATCTTACCTCACTGCAGGATTTACTGAAGGCTCCAGATCTCACTCTCCATCTCTCTGGCCAAATGTCTTCAATGTGATGATGAACAAAACAGGAATTGGGAATTCTGCTGAGTCAGGAGCATCCTGAGTACAGGAGACAGAGAAACAGACAGAATGGGAAACTAGACTGATGCAGCAAGGGTTATACATAAAGAATGGCACTGAGTCCCACAGAGATCTGGAAAATCCCAGTCTCCATCCCTGGCCAGTGCTGCTGTGTCTCTCTGGAGTGGATAATTCTGTTGGCTCAGGATCTGGAGAAGCTGCAGAAGGTGCAGTCAGCGACATCAATTAAACCCACACAGTGACACATATCACATGGAGAGATACTGAGTGATATCAGCAAAGTGCAGGAAGGTATCAGGATCAAACCACGGTCAGGAGGAAGGTGCACTGGGATCAGTAAAAAGGGATGAGTGAGCAATCAATGGGCCAGGCAATGACCTCATGTTACTCTCACTAGACTGTTCATCCAGAATTTAATGCCGGTGTCAGGGATACTTATCTAACTGCTTAATACCCTCTCAGACAGGAGATCTGTTATAGGCTGTCAGTCTGGCCTACATATGAATCCAGACCCAGAGCAATGGGATTGATGCTCAAATGCCCTCTGTAATGATCTGGCTAGCCACTCAGCTCTAAGGCTGGTCAGGGTGGGCCTGAGATGCTGGCCAGCCAGAGACAGCAATATCTCACGAGAATTAAAAACAACACTGCTGGAAGCTGTGTCGTGGCCAGTCCTGTCGGTAGGTTTATGGACAGGGCTTTAAACTGACAGAGAGGATGCAGTGACAGGGTTCAGGTGAAAGGAGCTTTCCAAATCCAAAGAAAAAATGTGCAGCCTCGGAACAGCAATGGAATGTGGCTGAAGACAAGCAGAAAAGAACAGGAAGGGACAGAGTTTAATGAAAACTTTTCATCAATGAATCGGTTTGTGACAGGACATTATGGAAAAGAGAGAGTGAGGACTGCAGATGCTAGGAGTTATCAGAGCTGAAAATGTGTTGCTGGAAAAGCGCAGCAGGTCAGACAGCATCCAAGGAGCAGGAGAATTGACGTTTCGGACATGATCCCTTCTTCAGGAAGCTCTCTTCCTCCCTCTAACGCTCCATTGTGGAAAAGAGGAAATTATTTTTTTTTTGGAATGGACAAAGTATCTACAAAAAGGTAATAGACTTGTGACACAGAGAAAAGTGAGATTTAGTCACCAGACAGACGTGATTACATGGTGAACAAAAGATGGAACATAAATATTCAACAGTAAAAAAACTTATAGATCTCAGGCAGAATGGAAAAGCAAGATGGGAACCATGACCCTAATGGATAACAAAGGCATTACAGAGAAAGCATTTGGCCTCAGATTATGCAGCTGAATCAGCCTGAATACAAATTATGTGTACAATGTGCCAAAAACACAAGGAGGAGTACATTTTTTATTCTGCCTTGCAGTATTTCATTGCTCATCCCTGCCTTAATCAGGAATCCATTAGAAATTGTAGCAAAGGTGGTGAGATATTTTTTGGAGACTTCAATCTTTGTATAATCTGGGACAGACACATTGGCAAGAGTGATATTATCCGAGATTCTCCTTGAATGTTTTTGGCAGTGTTTCTTTGAATAACACATTGTGCAAATAGCTAGGGATGTAACTATCTCAGATCGACCGTTGGGAGATGAAGCTGAGTGAATGAGTAATATCACACCGAGATCCTCCAAGAAATTATACCGGAATTCAAAGAGATTATAACATTTTAAAGTGACCATAAAGCACACCCGAGCATCAGTAACAAAGCCCATTATATGATTTTGAGAGAGAACTTTCCAAGGTAAAAAGGGGAAACAGACTGAAATGCCAGTCTGAAAATGCACAGTGGAAAACATTTAGAGCCAGAGAGACCTAGAGAGGTACAGCACATTAGCGGACCCTTCGGTCCATCTCGTCCACACCGACCAGATATTTTTTCCGAATCTCATCCCATCTGCCAGGACTTGGCCCATATCCCACTAAACCATTTTTGTTCATATACCAATCCAGATGCCTTTTGAATGCTGCAATTGTACCAGTGTCCACCACTTCCTCTGACTGTACATACCGTACATACACCAAACTCTGCGTGAAAAGGTTGCCTCTTAGGTCCCTTTTAAATCTTTCATCTCTCACCCGAAACCTATGCCCTCCAGTTCTGGTCTCCCCCACCCCAGGGAAAAGACGTTGTCTGTTTATCCTATCCATGCCCCTCATGATTTTATAAACCTCAAGAATGTCACCCCTCAGCCTCTGACGCTCCAGGGAAAACAGTCCCAGTTGTTTCAGCCTCTCCCGACAACTCCAATCCTCCAACCCTGCCAACATCATTGTAAAACTTTTCGAAACACTTTCAAGTTTCATAACATACTTCAAACAGGAAAAAGACCAGAACTGCACGCAATATTCCAAAAGTGTCCTAACCAGTGTGCCGTACAGCTGCAGCATGACCTCCAAACTATAATTAATGCTCTGACCAATAAAGGAAAGCATGCCAAACACCTTCTTCACTATCCACTTACCTGCCACTCTACATTCAAGGAGCTATTTCTCCAATGTCTCTTTGTTCAGCAACATTCCCTAGGACTTTCCCATTAAGTGTACAAGTCCTACTCAGATGTGCTTTCCCAAAATGCAACACCTCACATTTATCTAAATTAAACTCCATCTGTCACTCCGCAGCCCATTTGCACATCTGATCCAGATCCCGTTGTAATCTGACGTAACCTTCTTCACTGTACACTATATCTCACTTTTTGGTGTCATCTGTAAACTTGTTCACTTTTCCTCCTATGTTCATGTCCAAATCATTTATATAATGATGAAAAGTAGTGGCAGCAGCACCGAACTTTGTGGCACACCATCAGCCTCCAGCGTGAAAAGCAACCCTCCGTCACTACCCTCTGTTTTCCACCTTCAAGCCAGTTCTGTATCCAAACAGCTGGTTCTCCCAGTATTCCATGAGATGTAACCTAGCTAACCAATCTCCCATTAGGAACCATTTCAAACACCTCACTAAAGTTCATAGAAATCACATCCAATGACTGGCCCTCATCAATTCTTTTTGTTACTTCTTCAAAAAACACAATCTATTTCTTGAGACATGATTTCCCACACACAAAGCCATGCTGACTATCCCTGGTCACCTTTCTAAATACATGTAAATCCTATCTCGAAAGATCCCTTTCAACAATTTACCCACTACTGATGCCAGGCTCACTGGTCTATAGTTCGTTAGCTTTCCCTCACCACCTTTTTTTAAATGGTGGCACCACGTTAGCCAACCTCCAGTCTTCTAGCACCACACCTGTGATGGTCGATGATACAAATTTCTCAGGAAGGGGCCCATCAATCACTTCCCAAGCTTTCCAAAGAGTTCCAAGGTACACCTGATCAGATCCTTGGGATTTATGAGCTTTTATGCATTTCAAGACGTCCAGCATCTCCTCCTCTTTAACATGGATGCTTTTCAAGATGTCACCATCTATTTCCCCACATTCTATATCTTCAATTTCCTTCGCTACAGTAAACACTGATGAAAAATACTCATTTATTATCGCCCCCATCTCCTCCGGCTGCACACAAAGGCTGCCTTGCTGATCTTTGGGGGGCTATATTTTCTCCCTAGTTACCCTCTTGTCCTTTATGTATTTATAAAAACCCTTTGGATTCTCATTAACACTATTTGTCAAAGCTATGTCATGTCCCCTTTTTACCCTCATGATTTCGATCTTTAGTATACTCCTCCTGCCTTTATAATCTGAGGATTCACTTGATTTCTCGTGTCCATACCTGACAAATTTTTCCTTCTTTTTATTAAACAAAATCTTTATTCTCTCGTCATCCAGCGTACCCTACAACAACCAGCATTTCCTTCCACCCTAACAGGAGTACTATATACTGTCTCTGGAAAGCCGTTATCTCATTTTTGAAGGCTTCCCAATCTCCAAACGTAAAGGTTTCATTCTCTTACATTGGAATCACTCCAATTCCTGCATCTCACGAAACTGTCACTTGACAATAATAAAAAAGAACATTCTAAACGAATGGTTTGATGAGGTGAGCTCTGGTCAGTCCTCTCGAGCTGGAGGTTACCAGATGCACGGAGAGTCCTTTCTACTAGAGCAGCAACAGGTCAGTGTCAGGCACACTGAGATAATGGGCAAAAAGTTTCACATCTGAACTCACATTTCCCAGCCTGGGAATCTGAAGCTGTGCACAGCCAATTCTGGTAAACATCTGCAAAATTAGGTCATTAAGATCAGCCCAATAGTCTCATCAAAAACAAAAGAGTCATTCAGACTAAAATATCCTTCAGGTTCCACAACGCAGTCTCGGTCCCATGCTGCAGGTTATATGAATCCCGCTACCTCTAACCTCCTGCAGGATCCCCGTCCCTTCCTATATTTGTACCATCCTCCTGGTTCTGCAGCCCTTCCTACCTCTGTAACATGACCCGGACTCTACAACTCTTCCTTACTCTACAATGTTCCCCAGAAGGGTACAGGAGGATGGTGTAGGTTAAAGAGTTAGGGAGGAATAACAGGATTGGAGGATTTTGCAGTTATTATTAATACTGAAGTGGATAAAATTGGCTTTGGTAGTTTTGAGAGTTCACGTCAATAAAGGAGGTTGCAGAGCTAAGGAGGATTGTAGGGACGGAAGACGTTTCACAGTTTATGCGTTTTGTGAGGACTGGAGGAAAGTACCAAAATAGGGAGGGTTTAAGATTGAAGGATTCTGCAGAAAACCTCTACTGGGTTAAAGGCAGGATTCTTGGTACTGTGGAGAAGCCGAAGAACGTTGGGGTCCACGTCCAAAGATCCTTCATAGATCCAGCCAAGTTCATAGGGGTGTGAAGAAGGCATGTGATGTGTTAGCTTTCATTAGCAGGGGCCTCGAGTTTAAGACCTGTGAGGTTATGCTGCAGCTCCATACAGCCCTGGTTAGTCTACATTTGGAATATTGTGCTATGGTCTGGTTACCTTATTATAGGAAAAATGTGGAAGCTTTGGAGAGGGTGCAGAGATTTATCAGGAAGTTTTCTGGATTGGAGAGCAGGTCTAATGAATAAATGTTGGGTAAGTCAAGGCTTTTCTCATTGGAATGAAAAAGGATGAGAGCTGACTTGATAGAGGTGTACGAGATGATGAGACACATACACAGAATGGATGGCCTGCAGAATTTTCCCATTGTGAAAATGGCTATAACGAAAGGTGGCATAATTTTAAGGTAGTTGGAGGAAGGTTTATGGGAGATGTCAGAGGTAGGTACGTTACACAGAGAGTGGTGGGCATGTGGAATGCACTATCAGCGTTGGTGGTGGAGACAGCAACATTAGGGACATTTAATTAACTTTTGGATATGCACATGCAATACAGTAAAATGAATTTCTCAAATGGAGACCTGTGACCTGTGGCGTTCCACGGTGATCCCTGCTGGGTCCACTGTTGGTTGTGATATAGATAAATGATTTGGAGGAAGATATCAGTTGCCTGATTAGCAAGTTTGCAGATGACACTAAGATTGGTGGAGTAGTAGATAGTGATGGGGACAGTCATAGAATACAGCAGTGTATAGATCGATTGGAGAGATGGGCAGAGAAATGGCAGATGGGGAGTTTAATCCAGGCAAATGTGAGGTGATACTTTTCAGAATGTCCAATTCAATAGCAAACTAAATGGAAAAGTCCTGGGAAAATTGACATACAGAGAGATCTGGATATTCAGTTCCTTTTTTCTTGAAGGTGGCAACGCAGGTCAGTAAAGTGGTTAAGGCGGCATACAGCATGCTTTCCTTCACTGGACGGGCTATAGAGTAAAAGAGTTGACAGGTCATATTACAGCTGTATTGGATTTTGGTTCGGCCACATTTGGAATGTTACATACAGATCTGATTACCACATTACCGAAAGGATGTGGATGCCTTGGAGAGGGTGCAAAGGAAGTTCACCCAGATGTTGTCTGGTATGGAAGGGGCTAGCTATAAAGAGAGGTTGAAAAGATTTTATTGGAAAGACAAAGGTTGACTGGGGACTTGATCGATGTCTACAAATTCCTGAGATATGTAGACATGGTGGATAGCAAGAAGCTTTTTCCCCAGAATGCGGAACGCAGTTGCTGAGGATCACAAGCTCAAAGTGAGAGGGGAAAGGTTTAGGGCAGATATACGTGGAACGCTCTTTATGCAGAGGGTGGTGGAGGCCTGGAACGCATTGCCAGCGGAGGTGGTAGAGGCGGGAATGATAACGTCATTTAAGATGTATCTAGACAGATGTGTGAATGGGGCAGGGAACGAAAGGATACAGATCATTAGAAAGTAAGCAGCAGGTTTAGACAGAGGACCTGGATCAGCACAGGCGTGGAGGGCCGAAGGGCCTGTTTCTGTACTGGAATTTTCTTTGTTTTTTCCTTCTGTGAATGGTCTGCAGGTTGGTTTGTTCTTAAAGTTGGGTAAAAGTTCGGCACATTGTCAAGGGCCGGAAGGCCTGTACGGTGCTGTACTATTCTGTGTTCTAAATAGGGAGGGTCACAATGGCAGGAAGTCTGGAGAGGATGGGATCTGAATGAATTGATACAATTAGGAAGGTTTGCTCGGAGTGCCAGATGTAACAGAAAAACCAATGGCCTCATCTGGAACAGACGACCCAGACTGGGAGGGTTGTGGGGACTGGAGGTGATTCACAGGGAATGAGGACCACAAAGCCACGGGGTGTTACAGAAATGTGGAGAGATGTAGGGCCTGCAGGAGTTCATGGAGCTGGGGAGGTTGGGAGGGATGGAACAGTTTACACAGATAAGGATGTTGGTAGGATGGAGTAGTTTACACAGAGAGGAGTGTTTTAGGTGAATGGAGAAGTTTAGAGTGAAAGTGGGTTGTATAGACTGGAGGACCAAACAGAGATATGGAGGGTAGTCATGGATGAAGATGTTTATAGATACAACAAGGTTTAGGTTCTGCAGATTCGTTAGATACGGAGAGTGTGGAGTCTGACAGATTTTCCAGTAATTTTGGTGGGAGACAGTTTCACGGATAAGGGAGCATTACTAATCATCTCCAGAATGGTCAATGTGGGAAGGGTTGTCGGGGAGAGTGACGTTTACACAGATAGAGGTGTAAGTGCTGGAGAAGATTATGGAGATGAGTAGTGGATGGAGAGACTGGAGGAGATTACATTAATAGTGCAGTGCTAGTGATGGGAGGACGTTACACAGATAGTTAGCCTTATAGGAACTGAAAGTCACATGATTTGGTGTGGGTTCTGCAGGTTGGGAGGGCTGCAGGGACCTGAGAGGCCTTTTAGATCTCCCCAGATTGATCGTGTCTTTAGGACTGTAAGAGGCTACATAGATACGGAAACATTAAAGACAATGTGTGCCTTCCTCTTTTTCCTGAACAGAGTGACGACACCTCTCATCGGCCAGGGATTCCTAAACCTGCTCGCTTCTCCCTTCACCCTAACAGGGACATACTGGATTCTTGAGATCACACTTTTAAAAGCCTTCCATTTGCAAGTCATTCCTTTTCATTCAAACAGGCTGACCCAACCGATTTTAGTCATGGTTTGGACGTGCCGGTGTTGGAATGGGGAGGGCAAAGTTAATAATCACACAATACCAGATTATAGGCCATCAGGTTTATTTGCAAGCACCAGCTTTTGAAGCACTGCTTCTTCTTCAGGTAGATGTGGATCACAATCCGAAGGCACCGAATTTATAGCAACAGAAATGCAGTTTCATGGAAAGAAATACTAAACAAGCTTAGATTAAGTCTTTCTACTTTTTAATGATCACCACCGCTTCCAAATCTAGCGCTTTCAAATACCGAAGGACCTCGATTATCCAAATATCAATTAACCAATATCAGATTATCCAAAGGAGATCTCGAGGTCCCGATAGAAACATTACATCAAAGAGCTGTTTCAACCCTGATCGTTTTTTTTTGTTTACACTGAATAAAACCGATCTCAGCTGACCGAAATGCTGCCGAGGACAGGCCTGGACATTGAGCCCAGATACCATTTCCAAATGACTGACCTCCCACCCTCTCTCCCTCTCCCCATAATTCCCTTGGAGTTCTATATAGGGGTGAATCCTAAATCCCCCTTCCCCAGATATTCTCTAGAACAGTGTCCTGTACAGGGCAGAGGTGGAACTTTTCGAAATGTTGCATTAAAAAGTTGTGTGTGGCTGTCTGACCGTGTGTGTGCCTGTGCGTGTGTGTTACTTGGAGACTTACCCGACCAAAGGCAGTAGATGTCTTACTGTTGGTGTCCACTCCAGCTGCCCAGAAGGGGGAGGGGATGAACGAGGGAAGGGGGGCCGGGGTCACGGGGGTGCACATGGATTGGACAGTGGCTGTGGTGGGCAGGGTGCAGTGTTGGACGGGTTTGGGGGCGGGCTGAGGGTGATGTCGAAGGTGTTTGGGAAGTGGGGGCAGGCGGCGGGTGGAGGGTGGTGTCGGACGATTTTGGGGGCAGGGGTCAGTGTTGGGTGGGTTTGGGGCAGGTGGGTGGGCGGTGGACATTAGGGGGCGGGTGAGGGCGGTGTTGGAGGTGTTTGGAGGCGAGCGGGGTGTGTTTTTGGGGTCTGGCAGGGCGTGGGGCCTCACTCATGGCTTTCTGATGCCTACTCAACTAACCAGGGAGCAGACTGGACTGAAAACTCTGAGCCCCGGAGGAAAGGCATTGAATCAATTAACTGGATAATCAATTGTCCGAACGAATTATCGCCCGCCCATCACGTTCAGATAATCGAGGTTCCTCTGTAAACCATCTGGACTATAGCCTGGTGTTGTATGATTTTTACCATCACCCAATCAAATCCCGCTCGATCCTGCTGAATGTCCCCAATATTGGCCCAGTTCCAGTTTAAGACCTAAATCTGTCAACCTGTCTGATATTTTTCCATAGCTATGTTAAAACAAAGGCAGTTGTAGTCACTGGACGCAATGTGTTCTCCGAATGATACTTAAGTCACTTGCCTGACCTCGGTTCCTGAGGGGAGGTCCAGTGTTGCATCCGCCTGAGTAGCGTAGAACCCTCTACGTCTTGGTTTAGGAAACTTTCTCAGACATATTTGACAAATTCCACTCATTACAGGCCTTTTACATTCTGGGTGATCTAGTCAATCCAGGGGAAGGTAAAATCTCCAACCAATACTACTTTATTATTTTTATACGTACCTGCAATCTCACTACACATTTTCTACTACACAAATACCCGCTGGCTATTTGAGGGTCTAGAACACGATCCCAGCAGACTGACCATCCCATTTTTGTTTCTAACTTTTAAATATATGGACTCATTTGATGACTGCTTAACAGTATTGTCCCGAAGCACTGTTGTTATGTCCTTCTTAATCAAAAGGACAACTCCCCCTCCTCACTTACTTGTCCTTCTGTCACGCCAGTAGCTTCTGTATCCTGGAACACAGAGCTGCCAGTCATGCCCTTCTCTCAGCCATGTTTCTGTTATGGCTATAATATCCAAGTTGCCAGAGCTAATCAAAGCTCTGAGTTCGTCTGCCTTACCAGTCAGCCCTCGTGTGTTGAAATAAATGCCCTTTAAACCAGAAGTATTTTCCCTCCCTCGACTGTGCCCCTGGATATCCTGAATACGAAACATGATCTTGATGGCTGATGAATTTCCCTTGACTTTCCGATGGTCCCTCTCTTAGTTAGAGTCACAATTCCCTGCCAAACTCGTTGAAATCCTCCTGGGTAACACGAGAAAATCTCCTCCCTGGGATACTGGTGCCCCTCTGATTCAAGTGCAAACCATCCCTTTGTACAGGTCACCTCTACCCCAGAAGAGACTCCAATGATCCAAGACTGAAAATCTTGCCCACTACACCAGCTCCTCAAGTCACACATCCATCCGGCCTCTCTTTCTATTTCTATTGTAACTGGTACGTGGCAATGGGAGTAATCTGGAGATCATTAATGTCAATATCCTGCTTTTTTAACTTCTCACCTAACCACCTGGACTTGTCTCACAGGACCCTATCCCTTTGTCTACCCCTGTCATGTGGATTGATGTGCACAATGACCTCTTGCTGTTCACCCTACCCTTCAGAATGTTCAGTAATCGCTCAGAGACATCCTTGACCCTGGCACCCGGGAGGCAGCACACCGTCCTGGGGTCTCTTCTGCAGCCACACAGTCTCCTGTCTGTCCACCTCACACATGAGTCTCCCATCAGTGTTGCGATCATTAGAGAGGATCTGGCAAACATATACTGGGAGGACTACCTACAGTTGGTTCCATATTAGGAAAGTGGAGTATTTTAAAGTGATGCAGTGAGAACACAGGTCCAGTATGCTTCTTGAAGAGTGAATAGTAAAGGCATCAAGACCAGCGAATACTGATCAAGTGATATCGTGAGTTTGGTAAAGAAGATATAGTGCAATAAAATCAGGTGAAGCCCTTCACAAGTATAGAGAGTGCAAGGGGATTGTGGAAAATGAGGGACAAACAATGGTCATGAAATATATTTGGCAGATACGATTGTGGAAAAACCACAGGTATTTGATCAGCATCGTGTGAGTAAGAGGATTCCCAGCGAAAGAGGGAGGCGTGTGAGAAACCAAGAGGACAATCTGTGCATGGAGCCAGAGAAAGTAGGTGACGTCTTCAATGAATACTTCCCATTGGTATTCACAAAGGAGAAAGGCATTGTGGCCGGGCATTTCAGTTGGGATGGAAAGTTTCCAGAACATGTTAAGATCAATAAGGAGGAGGTATTAAATATTTTCACAGGCATAAAGGTGGAGAACTCCCCAGTGCTCAATGAAATGTATCCCAGGCTGCTATGGGAGGTAAGGGATGAGATTGCTGGGGCCCTGGTGGATATATTTAATACTTTTCTGGCCACAGGTGAAGTGCTGAATGACTGGAGGTTAGCTAATGTGATTCCTTAATTAAAGAAAGGCACCAGGGATAGGCCAGGTAATTGCAGAGCAGACAGTCTGACAGCAGTGGGGGAGGGGGAGGGATTGGGAACAATTCTGAGGGGCAGGATGGATCAATAACTGCAAAGATAGGGATCGATTAGTGATAGTCACCATGGATTTGGAAGAGGAACATAATATCTGATGAAATCAGCTGACATTTCTTTGAAATCACGATTGACGATATTGATGAGGGCAGTGTAGATGTTGTGGCTTACATGGAATTTATTAAGGCCTTGGACAAGGTCCCACGTGGAAGGCTGGTCCAAAAGGGAAGAGACCATGGCATCAAAGGCAAGTTGGCAAATTGGATCCAAAATTGTTGGAAGGTGGGTTTTGTGATTGAAGGCCTTTGCCCAGCGGGTGTACCACAGGGATCTGTGCAAGAGCCATTGCTGTTCATTATGGTTATTAATCACTCGGATGTGAAAGTAGAAGGTATCATTAGTAGGTTTTCAGATGACATGAAAGGTAAGCGTGTTGCCCACAGTGAGGGGGATGGTCCCAGGCTACAGTATGAAGGTTGAGGCTGGGACAGAATTTCAACAGAGTAATTTCAATTGATAACCAGGCAAGACCACAGCAGGCAATGAGTGAATATTCATCAATTAAACTGCACTTACTTTGATGTAAAATGCCTCACAGGTAAGGCAGATGAACGCACGGCATGGATGCGAACATGGGACTGGGAAATCGCAGGAATTATAGAAACACAGCTGAGGGAGGGACAGGACTCGCAGATCATTGTCCCAGAGGACAGATTCAACAGGAAGGATAGAAGGGGAGGCAAGAGAGAAGGGGGAGCGGAGTTTGTGATCAGTGAAAACATCACTGCAGCACTGAGAGAGGATATTCCTGGGGATCACCCAGTGAAGCTGTATAAGTAGAACTGAGAAATACGGCTGGATGATCAGTTTGATATGACGGTACTACAGGCCCGCAGTAGTCAGCGGAAATTGAGCAGCAAATACGTCGGAGATCTCAGATATCTGTAATAATAATAGGGTTGTAATGGTCGGGGATTTTAACTTCCTAAACCTAGACTGGGACTGCCATAATGTTCACAGCTTGGATGGGATGGATTTGTTCAGTGTGTTCAAGAAAACTGTCAGTCAGTATGTAACTGGTCCGACTGGAGAAAGGGATGAAACCTGACCTCCCTTCGGGAAACAAGGGCGAGAAAGGGGCTGAAGTGTTTATGGGGAGCACTTTGGCAAAGTCACCACAATTCTATTAGTTTGAAAATAGCGATGGAAAAGGATAGGCCTGGTCCACAAGCTAAAGAGCAAAAATGGCCTTGCCCCAGTCCAGAAGGTATTGGCAAGACTGTCCAAAAGTTGATTCATGGAGACTATTTGGAAGGAAAGGGACGTTGGGCAGTGGGATTCTTTCAAAAGAGAGATAAATTAAGATTTCAAGGACAGCATATTCCTGTTAGTGTGAAGGACAATGCTGACACAAGTGGAAAAAATTGGATGACTGGGGATATTGAGGTTCTGGTCAATACAAAAGGGGGCTCAAGTCATATGCAGCCAGCTGGATTATGTCAATCCCTTGAAGAACATTGTGGGTGTAGTAATATTCTTCAGAGCGAATTCACGAGGGCCCAAGGGGAACTGACAGCTTTGGCAGATAAGGTTCGGGAAAATCCAAAGAGATTCTACAAGTATATTAACAACAGAAAATTAACTCGAGACAGAATGTGACCCCTGAAAGATCAATGAAGCCATCCATGTGTAAACCCACAGGAAATGGGTGAGATCCGACACAAAAATTTAAAGTCCGAACTTACTGTGGAAAAAAACACTGGGGAAGCCAGGAAATAAATAGTGATGTATTCAAAGAGTTCACATTGGATAACAGGATGTGCTGAATGTTTTAAAACGCATTAAAATTAAACAACTCGCTGGGAACTAATCAAGTACATCCCAGGACATTGGGGTAAGGTAGGGAAGAAACTTACAAAGATATTTCTATCACTGAAAACCACGGGTGGTGAGCTGGGAGCGGGAGGGTGGCTAATGTTGTGCCAGTATTTAGGAAAGGCTGCGAGGGAAAGCACGGACATAAACACCAGTTAGCTTGATGTCAGTGGTGCCAATGTTGTTGGAAGCGATTCCGCGGTACAGGAGTTACATGCATTTGGAAAGGCAACGATTGATTAGGGATAGTCAGCACCGCTTTGTGCGTACAGAGGAGTATCTCTCAAACTTGATAGAGTTTGTTGAAGAGGTGACCAAGGAGATGGATGAAGGCAGAATAGTACACGTTGTCTATACTGACTTCAGCAAGGCCTTTGACAGAATTTATCGTGGTGCACTGGTTAGTAAGTTTAGATAACATGTTATCAGGGAGAGCGAGACAAAGGGCCACATAATTGGCTTAACAATAGGAGACAGAGAATGGTGGGAGAGGGTTGTTGTGCAGACTCGGGGCTTCTGAGCAGCGGTGTGCCATAAGGATCAGTGCAGGGCCCACACATGTACATTATTGACATAAACGAGAATATATGAATTATTGTTTGCAAGTTTGTGGAGAGTAAAATACTTGTTATAGTTGGCAGTGGATACAGTTATCAAAGGTGATCCTAATCAACTGAGCCAGTGGGTCAAGAAATGAAAGATGGGAGTTGAATTCAGGTGTTGGATTTTCTTAAGATGAACCAGGGCGGACTAACACAGTTAATGGCAGTGCTCTAGGCAGTGTTGTCGAACGGAGAGAGACCAAGGGATCCAGTTACATTGTTCCGTGGAAGTGGCGTCACTGGTAGACAGGGCAGGGATTAGGCACACTTGCCCTCATGGGTCAGAGCATTGAGTACCTGAGCTGATCCATTATGATACAGCTGTACAAGATATTGCTGTGTCTCCAGTTGGAATATTGTGTAGAATTCTGATCCTCCTGATTCAGGAAGCATTTTACGAAACAGCAAAAGGAGCAAAGATTGACAGAGATGTTGCTGATACTGGAGGTTTTGACAGAAACAGAGAGGCTGGAGAAGCTGGAAAGCAAAACCGGGCGATGAGATAGCTTTGGCTGATGAGGTTCAGTAGAATCCAAAGAGATTCTACAGCATACAAGTACAAAAAAGCAACTAGAGAGACAATAGGGGCCCTCAAAGATCAAGAAGGCCATCCATACTTGGAAGCACAGGAGATGGGCGTGACCTGAAATGAATATTCCATGTGAACAAAGACTAAGAAGCAAAGGGAGAGAAACAATGATGTTTTGAAAAGAGCCCCCGTTACAGAAGAGGTGGTGCTAGAGATCTTAGAACACAATGGTAGAGACCGCCCAAGGTCCTGAACAAGTTGTGGCAAAGTCACAGCGGGGACCGTGGCAGAGGTATTTGTACCATGGGTCCTTCGTATTTCCCTTGGGGGCAGGTGGCTGAGGGGTGACCTTATAAATGTTTATAAAACCATGAGGAGTATACGTCGGGTGAATAGTGAATGTCTCTACTTCAGGTTAGGGGAAGCCATAATTTGAGGGCAGAAATATGAGGTGAGAGGGGAAATACTTGAAAGCGACCGGTGAGAACATTTCCACAGAAGAACGGTGCACGTATGGAATGAGTGTCTGGGGAAGGGGTAGAGAAAAGTAAAATTCCAACATGGAAAAGACATTTGGGCAGATACATGGAGAAGAGAAGGTTTGACGGTATGTGGACCAAACACATGCAAATGCGACTCGCTCATGAACAGTGATCAGCATGGACTAGTTGAATGGATGGAACCGTTTCCATGCTGCATGCCTCTGTCTCTAGTTATTGGAGGAGGAGACTATAGCGATAAGGCATGGTGTAGTCACTGAAGAAAGTTAGAGAGATAGGGATAATAGTTTGAAATGCAGTACATTTCAAATTTGGGGAGGGATTATAGGGAAATGGAGGTTATAGGGACAGGAACTGTTATAGGAGTTACGAATTATTGAAGACATTGGACCACGAGACATAGTGTATGTACAGTGTTGGAGGGGGAACACAGAACAGAAAGATCCCAGGCAGCATTCCCACTCACTCATGGGAAGTCTGCTTTCCCCTCTGTTATGCTGGTGCTCACTAAGACAGCACAGGGCTGTATTGATCACTGTGACACTCCTGATACTGTCTCAGAACAACAAAACGTATAGTAGACGTGGTGATTGAACCTGGTGTGTGTCTGTACACTGCTCCACCTCCAGCACTGTTAGCTGATGTTTGGAGCCCTCTCGCTCTCTTCTATGTGCATGGTGATTGATCTTGCCTCACTGCAGGATTTATTGAAAGCTCCAGATCTCTCTGCCCTTTGCCTCTCTGGCTGACCAACCATCTTCAATGTGGTGATGGATAAGATACCCAGCGGCTGGGAAATCTATTGAGTCAGGAAATTCCTGAGTACCTACAGGAGACAGAGAAATAGACAGAATGGGAACTTAGACTGATGAAGTGAGGCATACCACATGGAGAGAGACTGAGTGATATCATCAGAATGCAAGAAGTAATCAGGATCAATCATGAAGGAAAAACAGGTTTAGCTTCATGATACACTGGTATCAGTGTTCAGGGATAAATAGCCTGTGAGCAGACAAAGTAATGTCCGAGTGATATTGTTGCTAGAGAATGTATCCCAAACCTCAGCTAATGTTCTGGAGAGGCAAGTTTGAACCACAGCATCTGAAATGGTGGAATTTGAAATAAATTATTTTCAAAATAGTAATTGACAATCTAGCAATACCATTAATGATGTACAATAAATCCAAACACTTGTCATTCAGAGAAGGACATCTGCCCATTCTCACGTGGTCTGCATGACATAGTCACAGCAAAGTGATTGCCTCTCAATTACCCTCTGAAATGGCCGAGCAAGTTTCTCAGCGGAAGGGCAGCTAGGGCTGGGCCAGAAAGGCTGGTCAGCCAGAGATACCCACATCTCATACCTGATTTTAAAATAAAATCCATTAAGATGGGGTCCCACCGGAACTGAGCTGGGAACAGTGTCCTGGCCAATCATGTCGGTAGGTTTATGGACAGGCGTTTAAACTGACAGAAGGTTCAGATGAAAGGAGCTTTCCAAATCCAAATAGAAAAGATGACGCATGTGAACTGCATGGGAATGTGGCTGAAGACAAGAAGGTAGGAACAGGAAGGGACAAATTTTGACGATAACTGTACATCAGCGAATCGATTTGTGACAGGAAATTGTGGGAAAGAGTAAATTATGTTTTTTTTTGGAATGGAAAAACTCTCTGCAGCAAGGTGGGCTGATTTGTGCCACAGGCATAAAAGAGATTTAGACACCAGGGAGACATGTTTCAGGGTGAACAAAAGGTGGACATAAATATTCAATGGTTCACAACCTTGCAGAAACTCAGGCAAAATGGGTAACGCTAACAATAATTGATAACAAAGGCATTACAGAGAAAGCATTTGTTCTCAGACCATGAAGTCGAGTCAGTCTGAATATAAATTCTGGCTACTACTTGCCAAGGACACAAGCACCAGAACAATTTTAGGCCACTTGACAACATTTCATTGCTCATCATTGCATTAAAGAGGAACTCATCGAATTTTGTAATAAAGACTGTGATAATTTAGTGAAACTTCAGTGTTCATATGATCTTGACAATCACACTGACAAGAGTGATATTCAAATAGGAGATTGTAGAATTGTTTTCAGTGTTTCTTTGAATAACATATTGTGCAACTGGCAAGGGACGTAACTACTTCAGAGCCACCGTTGTGCCATGAAACGAATGTCACTTGGGGAGATCTTCTGGGAAATTGTGTAAAGTGCCGTTTAAAGTAATATAAAATTTTAAAGTGAATCACAGAAAGGACAAGCTACATCTAGAAACAAAAACAGCCAATTACATGAGTTTGAGAGGAGAACTGACCAAGGTAAACAGGCGAAATATGTGTCTGCAAATGAACAGTGGAAAACATTTGAATGAACAGTGGAAAACACTCAACAAAAGGACATTCCATTGAAACAGACAAAGAACCCAACAAGGAATTCCTACCTATCCCTCACTCAGGACAAAATGGATCATATCAAATTATGAAACTTAGACGATTACCACAAATTACTTAAAATCCTGAAATGAGAGAGAGTTGAAGCAGTTAGTGTTAAAGGAATTGCAAAGGGTCTGCTAGCAGGCGGGAGGACAGTGGGAAGAGGAGTCTTTGTCAGGGTTTAATGACACGATAGGAACAGAAGAGGTGAAGGTGCTGAAGGTGGTGAGAGTGTTACAGAGAGTGATCGGGGCCTGAACAGTGCTACAAAGCCAGGACGGATTGCTGCAGCTGGAGGGGTTTGCAGAGGTAGGGAGAGACATATGCATCTTTATTTATTCATTTATGGGATGAGGGTGACACTGATTGGACCAGCATTCTTTGCCCCACTGCTAATTACCCAGAGGGCAGATCGGAGTCAGCCATTTTGCTCTTGGGTCTGGATTCAAATGTAGGCCAGATCAGGTTAGAAGTGCTAAGTGAACCTGATGAGTTTTTCCTACTGATCAACAATGCTTTTATGGAGGCTGCAACAATGTCTTGTACAGCCACAACATGACATCCCAACTCCTACTCTCAATGATTTGCCGTATGAAGGTAACCATCACAAACAGCTGCTTCACTAGCCTGTCTACCAATGTCGCCCCTCGCAAGGAATTATGAACCTGCATCCCTGGGACACTGACTGACAACACTACCCAGGGCCCGAACATTAACTGTACAAGTCCCACCCTGGTTTGTTTCACCAAAAGGGAACACTTCACATTTATCTAATTGAACTCCATCTGCTATTCTTCACCCCACTATCCCAGCAGTACCTCCCATCCTACTATTTCATAGATAACCTTCTTCACTATCCAATTTACCACCAATTTTATGTCACCCAAAAAACTTACTTATCAGGAAACCAATATTTCCATCCAAACCATTTATCGAAATGACAAACAACAGGGGACCCGCCACACCGCTGGTCACATGCCTCCAATTAGAAAAACAACATGTCTCCCATCACCATCTGTCTCCGACCGTCAAGCCAATTTTCTATCCAGTTGCCTCGCTCCTCCTGAATGCCATTTCCTTTTACAATTATCTAGGCTTATTACCCAGTGTAACACACAGAACGGAGAACACAGAACAGTACAGTACAAGACCCTTCAGCCATGATGCCACACCAACCTTTTATCCGTCTGTGAGATCTAATTAACTTACTTACCCTTCATTTTGCTTTCATCCATGTGCCTATCCAAGAATCCATTGAATATCCCTCATGTATCTGTCTCTCCTACCACTGCTGGCAGTGCATTCCAACGATGCAACACTTTTTGTGTAAAGAACCTATCTCTGAAATTTCTCCTTACCCATCCACCAATCACTTTAAAATTATTTATGGCCACACTCAGTAGACATTTATGCCATGGTATAAAGACGTCTCACACTATTCACTCTGTCTGTGTCTCACATCATCTTGTTCACCTCTACCAAGTCGCCCATCACCCGTCTTCACTTCAATGACAAAAGACTTACCTCACTGAATCTTTCTTCATAAGACATGCTCTCCAGCACAGGCAGCATTCCGGTAAATCTCCAATTTACCCTACCTAAAGCTGCCTCCCTGTAATGAGGGGATCAGAACTGAACACAATATTCCAAATGAGCTGCAGCATAAACTCACGGCTTGAAAACTCAATCCCCCAGCAATTGAAAGTCAACACAACATATTCCTTCTTAACAAGTATATCAGCTTGGGTGGCAACATTGAGGGATCGATGGACGTGGAACCCAAGATCTCTCTGTTCCACAACACTACCAAGTATTCTGCCTTTAACCCTGTATTCTGTATTCAAGTTCGACCTTCCAAAATGAATCATTTCACACTTTTCCAGATTAAACTTATCTGCCACTTCTCAGCCCAGCTCCGCATCCTGACAATATCCTGCTGAAACCAACAACAGACCTCTACACTATCCACCAGTCCAGCAACCTCCATGTCATTGTCAAAATTAGTAACCCAGTCTTCCACAACTGCATCCAAGCAATTTATAAAACAAAGTCACAAAGAGCAGAGTTCCTGCAATCGATCCCTGCAGAACACCACTGATCACCGAGCACCATGCTGAATGCTTCCCATCTATCATTATCCTCTGTCTTCTATGGGCCAGGAATTCCATATCTAGACTGACAGGTCTCCTGTGTCCCATGCCTCTGTTTTATTCTGAATGAGCCATGAAGGTGCTTTGTCACATTCTCGCAGGATTCAATAAGATTTGTGAGGCATGACCTGTTCCTTACAAAGCCCTGCAGACTATATCTCATCAAACTATGGTTTTCTACATAGGTATAAATCCGTTGTCTCAGAGTCCTCTCCAAAACGTTGCATACCACAGACATAAGAAAGTGAGGTCTTTCTTGAAAAATGGAGTGACATTTGCCATCATCCAATCATCTGGTACGACTCCGGTGGACTGTGAGGGTGCAAAGATCATTGCCAAAGACACGGCAATCCCTTCCCTCACTTCCTGTAGTAACTTTGGGAATATCTCGTCTGGTCCAACAGACGAATCTATCTTTATTAGATTAGATTACTTACAGTGTGGAAACAGGCCCTTCGGCCCAACAAGTCCACACCGACCCGCCAAAGCGCAATCCACCCATACCCCTACATATATCCCTTAACACTACGGGCAATTTAGCATGGCCAATTCACCTGACCCGCACGTCTTTGGACTGTGGGAGGAAACCGGAGCACCCGGAGGAAACCCACGCAGACACGGGGAGAACGTGCAAACTCCACACAGTCAGTTGCCTGAGACGGGAATTGAACCCAGGTCCCTGGCGCTGTGAGGCAGCAGTGCTAACCACTGTGCCACCGTGCCGCCTTATGTTTTACACAATTCTCAGCACAGTCTCCTTCTTAACATCAACCTGTTCACATATATCAGTCCTTTTCACGCTGTCCTCACAAATCACAAGGTCACTCTCAGCAGTGAATACCGAAGCATAGTATTCATTAAGGAGTTCCCCTACCTTCTGTGACTCCAGGCACATGTTTCCTCCACTATCCCTGACCGGCCCTACCATCACGCTGACCATCCTCTTGTTCCTCACATAAATGGAGATTGCCTTATAGTTTTCTATAATCCTTCCCAACAAAGCTTTTTCATGTCCCATTCTAGCTGTCCTAACTCAATTCTTCAGTTCCTTCCTGGCTACCTTCCGTGAGTCCCCAGAGCGTGGAAATATGCCATTTGGCCCAACAACTCCATACGGACAGTCTGAAGGACATCCTGCCAAAAAATATTCAGCTACTCTGCACATCGTTGGACAGTGGATGGAAACTGGAGAGCCTGAGGGAATCCCACGCAGACATGGAGAGAACGTGTAAAGTCCACACAGGCTGTCGCCCAGGACTGGAGTCGAAATCGGTTCCCTGGTGCTGAAAGGTAGCCGTGCTAACCACTTAGGCCTCGTGCCACCCTCATATAACCCTATAGAGATCTAACGATTCTTGCATCCTCAACCTTATGTAAGCGTTGTTCTTCCTCTTGACGAGATGTTCAATAACCTTTGGAACCTTGTCAAATGCTTTGCTGAAGTCCATGTAGACAACGCTGACTGCTCTGCCTTTACCTATCTCTTGGCCACCTCCACGATGAGTCAATCCGGTTTGTGAAACACGGTTTTCCACTCACAAAGCCATGCTGACCATTTCTAATCAGCCCTTGCCTTTCCAAATATATGTAGTTCCTTTCTCTCAGAATCTCCTCCAACAACTTCCCCATCACTGGGCACAAGCTGTAATTTCCTGGCTTTCCCTGCAACCCTTAAGTGCTGGAACAGCATTAGCCAACCTCCAGTCTTCCAACACCTCACTGTGTCTGTTGATAATATAAACATCTCTGTAAGCGACACTGCAATCTCTTCCCTAGCTTCCCACAATATTCTCAGATCGACCTAATGAGCTACTGAGGATTGATCTACCTTTACTTGTTTTAATATTCCAGTACTTTCTCTTCTCTGTTTAGGCTTCTTTCCAAGCCATGGCAATTTATTTCCCCAAAGTTACCGAGTTTCCATGTCTTTGTTCAGAGTAAATACTGCCAAGACATTTTTTTTTGTTTAAGATCTCACCCATCTCCTCTGGTCCCACACATGGGCGACCTTATTGATCTTTAAGGGGCCCTATTCTCTACCAAGTTATTTTTTAACCCTTATTGAAACTCGCACAAAGGCTTCTGAAAATTCAAATAAACCATATCCTCCGTACCAACACTCACCCCCACCACACCCTTATCTATTCTGTCATTTATATTCACACCAACAAATAAAATCCAACAGGCTCAAAAACAAATTCTCATTTATAAAATTTGTGTCTAAGGGTCCAGTTACCTTTTATTGATATCTTGTTTCTCACACATTTCAGCATGCTCCTGATTTACGGTCAGGAGAACAGTACTTGTTTTTAGACTGGAAACATAAAGGTTTGTGCGAGTTCTTGTTTATCAATCAGAGAAAAAAGTAGTTTACAGGGTCATCAAGTAATAGAGAAGGCAAATCAAATGCTCCCATTTTTTACAGAGGGAATGGAGGCTAAATATAGGGAGGTCTTACTAAAACGATGCAAGGTACAAGTCAAACGACGCCTAGAATATTATGAACAGCATGTGTGCCCGAAGGAAAGACATTGTTGTATCAGAGGGAGGCCAGAGAAGGTTCACTCAGCTGATGTTGGGAATGGAGGGATTATATAATAAGAAGTGGAGTAGATTGAGAATGAACCCATTGAAGTTATGAAAAATGAGAGAGAAACTGAATGAAACATGCAAGATTCTGAAGTCCTTTATCGGTTTAATGCTGGTAAGTTGGAAAATAGAACAGTGCAGCATAGCAATAGACCATTCGGCCCACCACAATGCTATTCTCAACTCATCCCATCTGAATGTACATGGTCCATATCCCTCTATTCCCTGCCTGTTCATGTTTCTGTCTAAATACCACTTCAAAACTTTACTCACATTTCTGTTTCAAGACCTCGCTTGGCAACTTCCACTCTCTGAAAAAAAATCTTGCCTCACACACATCATTTAAACTTTCTCTTTCTCACCTTAAACATCTGCGCTCTAGTATTTGAAACAAACACAATGGAAAAGAGATTCTGACTATCCACATTATCTATCCTGTCCTAGCGTTATGTTCCTGTACCTGGTCGCCTGTCAGCCTCTGATACTCTCACAAAGCAATCCATCTTTGTTTAATTTCCTCTTACACCTAATACACCTTTAAAAACACAATACAGGTAACCTGCTGATAAACCCTTTTTGCACCCTCTCCAAATCCTCCCCATCCTTCCTATTTTGAGATGAGAATTGCACACAGTTCTCCAAATGTGGCCAAACAAAAGTTTTATACAATTACAACATCAGATACAAACCACGATACCCAACGTTGTGACCGATGAAGGCCAGAGTTCCACTTGCTTTCTTTCCCATCTGAAACACTTCTGTTGCCATTTGCAGGATGTTACTGGCTAGCACCAAAATCCTTCAGTATATCAATGTCCCTCAGTATCCTAACTTTCTTCTTGACAGCATCTCACACTTGTCCAGATTAATCTCAATTTGTAATTTCTCTGTACATCTAACCAACTGATCTTTAACCTCCTGCAACCTTGGATATCCTTGCTCATTAAACCCAATTCAACCAATTTTCATGTCATCTGCAATAATTATATTTGTCATTACCTTTCATTTCAATTGTGTGAGAATCTCTAACCGGGGGAAGAAAATCCCATCAAGGGCTCACCCATTTAAGACGGAGATGAGGAGGAATGTATTCAATCAGAGGGTAGGGACTCTGTGGGAATTCCTGATTGCAGGAGACTGTCGCGGCTGGGTCAATAAGATTAGTTACAGCACAGCTGGTCAGACTTTAATGAATGGGGCGAACAAGGGTTTTGTGGAGAAGGCAGGAAAGCATAGTTGAAGATCATCAGGTCAGCCATAATCTGATTGAAGGGCAGAGTATCCTCAATGGGCCAAATGGGCTAATTCTGCTCCTACATCTCAACTCAGTATCTCCATTCTAACATTATGGATCTCAGCTCACAAAACTCCTTTATAATGGGATTATTAGATATTTATTATTTCACAGCATTTGATCTACAATGGGCAATTTTGTTGATGGCTCCTTGATATGATGTTATGTAAAACCTTCTCGTATACAATCCAGGATTCCATCTCTTACAGTCCTCTACTCATTAGTTATCCAGTCAGGATGGAGACTACTGTCACACACAGCTACTGTCCTGCCCTTGCTGCAAGTATATTCAGTGTCCTGACTGTAACCATATTGACATTACCATCAGTGCCTGGTGCCCACAAAGGAATTCCTGCTCATGGTTGCTGCTGCTTGCTTATTCTCAGCTCCACCCAAATAGAATCCAAATTTTGATCTTCAGATCCACATGACTGTCTCATCAATGCATTAATCTCATCCTTTGTTCACAACTTGGTGGCTTTTTGCCTGTCCGTCCTTGATCCCAATAATCCTTTAATATTTCCTTCCCAGCGATGGTCATTCTGCAGCTACATCTCCGGAATGACAGTTCCATCATATCTGTTCACTGTCTTTCCATCTGCCTTATGGCGAATGCAGGGTGTCATTCCTCAGGAGTGTGGGTGTTGAACGGATGAGTAGAGTTAACATAAATAGGGAGGCTTACAGGGGCTCGAGGATGTTAGAGTTAAACAGAGTTACATCTGGTCAAGAATGTCAGTGGGACAAAGGTGTTTGGGGATTGGAGGAATTTACAGAGATAGAGGGAGCTGGATTTGAATCTGAGATAGGATTGGGATGCATGTAGGGAGAGCAGGCAGTCTGAGAGGCAGAGACAGTGGATGTTTCAGGGAGAAGTGTATTGTATATACTAACAGAGATGTGGAACGTTGTAGTGATGGAAGACATTTACCGTTATAAGAAGGCTTCCAGGTTCTGAGGGCTACATGGATATGAAGGCAATGGAGAATCCCAGATTACTGAGTTGGAGAGAGTTACACAAACGGGGAGGGTTGCACAAACTGAAAATGGTTCCTGTGGTCAGGAGGGTTGTGGAGGAGAGGGAGGTTTAAATAGATTATTGTCGAAGAATTGGAGAAGAATAAGGAGGTTACAGATGGATGTCGGGGTTGGATTAGCTGACATTGAAAGTGAGTCTTATGGGAACTGGAGAGTCACAACGATTGGGTTGGTGTTAAGATCAGGAAATCTGCAGGGACTTCAAGGGATTACCCAACAAGCGAAGATTGAAGAGACTCCATAGACTGGGGTGTTGTCAGGACTGGAAGAGATTAAACAGAAATGGAGGGCTTTAAGGGCTGGAGACGTTTATGGAGAGAGTGGCGGTGCTGAAGCATTTAGCAGAGACATGAAAACTTTAAAGACATTACTAAGATTCAAAGGCTTTAGTCAGTGCAAGACTGGGAGGTCAATGAGACTGGACGAGCGAAGAAAGATACAGACAGGAATGGTGGCTGCAGATGATAACGGATTATAGAGAGACTTTCAGATTAGAGAGAGTGTGGGCTTCAGATTCTGACAGCCATTGTACGAAGTGGAGTAGTCTTGGAAAATGGCGAGTTTGCAGCTATAGAAGGTGCTGAAGGGACTGGAAGTAGTAAAAGATGTAGGGAGAGTTGTGGAGGCAGTTGGTGGTTAGAGATAGGGAGCACTGCAGAGACTGCAGGGGATCATACAGACAGGGGGATTTCTAAGAGCAGGGGAAAGTAATAGAAATAGAGAAAGTGCAGTGTCTGAAGAGGGTTCAACAACCAGGGGGTTTCAAGGTCCAGGACCAAGTTAGAAATAATGGGATAGTTCTAGGGATTGGAGGAACTTAAAAAGAAAGAGGGGGTTTTCAAACCTGTAGGATAGTATGTTACAGAAAGGGGGAGAGTTTCACAACTAAAGGAAGTTAGAAAGATCAGAAGGACTTGAAGTTATTGGAGCAGCTTTAACTGTATAGTTTCTCCAGAGATAGAGAGGGTTGTGGATATTGGAACAGGTGACATAGCGAGGGATGGTTTTAAGAATAAGGATGACGTTTCAGAGAATCGGAAGGATGTAGGCATGGAACATGTTGAGGGTCAGAGTGACAATTACGGCAGCTCACGTAGGTAACAGAAATAAATAGTGTAGTGATAAGGGGAGCACTTTAAAGGTATAAAGATTTGTAGTGATTGAAGGGAATTACATGCACAGCAAGGAGAGCAGGGACTACTAGAGTTAACAGAAACTGAGTCTGGTTGAGAGGGGAATAGTTTATTTGCATCATTAGGACTGTAGAAACTAAATGCCATGAGAGGGACTGTAGAACTGGATGGTAGCCACAGCCATGGGGTATATTAACAGGTGGAAGGAGTTTCCTAAGGTGAGGATTCCTTAAAGATTTCACAGAAAGTGAGATTCCCAGGTAGGAGCCTGATATAGTTACAAAGACAAGA
This sequence comes from Hemiscyllium ocellatum, assembly GCF_020745735.1. Lineage (NCBI taxonomy): Eukaryota > Metazoa > Chordata > Chondrichthyes > Orectolobiformes > Hemiscylliidae > Hemiscyllium > Hemiscyllium ocellatum. The sequence goes on from NC_083420.1 coordinate 68,601,153, forward strand.
AGGAATTTCAGGAATAGAAGGGATTACACAGATATGGACAGCTCAATGGACTGAATAATTTTTCACAGATAAGGAAGGGTTGGTGGAACTGTAGAAGTTTACTCAGATAGGGACGGATCGGGAGGTTAACGGCAAATACATTGACATGGAGGATGGTATTGATAGGAGGATCTTATAGGGATAGACAGGACTGTCGGGGTTTACAGGGATGAAGGACTTTAGTATCTACTGGATAAGTTTAGGGATTAGGGTGTTTGAGATCAGAGAACCTGACAGAGATAGAGAGAATGGTGTGGACGAGAGGAGATTCCAAACAGAGGAAAGATGATCAGGAATGGAGGATATTATAGAGATCACAAATACAGCATGTGCCAGGATTGATGCCTGGGACCCCTTGTGTTGTCTCAGTGAGGAAGAGTACAGCAGAGGGGAAAGAAAGGCCCTATCAAGATGGTGAGATTGAAGCCTCGAGTGTAGCTGTTCTTTGCCCAGCAGTATATCTATGTCCTATACCTCTCAGCCATGTTTCTGTTATGGCTATAATATCCCAGTCCCCAGAGCCAATCCATGCTCTGAGCTCATCTGCCTTACCAGTCAGGCCTCGTGCATTGCTAGTCAGCCCACCTGCCCATCTCCTACCACGGGATACTGGTGCCCCTCTGTTTCAAGTCCAACCCGCCCCCCTGTACAGGTCACCTCTATGCCAGAAGAGAACCAATGGTCCAAGATCTGAAACCCTGATCCCTCCAGCAGCTCCTCAGCCACACATCCCTCTGGCCTATCTTTCTATCTCTATCCTCACTGGCACGTGGCACTGGGAGTAATCTGGAGATCACTACCCTTGACGTCCTGCTTTTTGACTTCTTACCTAATGCCTGATACTCATTTCACAGGACCCCATCTCTTGGTCTACCTCTGTCATGTGGATTGATGTGCACAATAACCTCTGGCTGTTCACCCTCCCCTTCAGAATATTCTGTAGCCGCCCAGAGACATCATTGACCCTTGTACCCGAGAGGCAGCACACCATCCTGGGGTCTCTTCCGCAGCCACACATTCTCCTGCCTGTCCCCCTCACAGCTGATTCTCCTATAACGACACAGGACGTGGCAAACAGAGACTGGAATGAACTACCTGCAGTCAGATCTATATTTGGAAAGTGAAGTATTTTAAAGTGATTCAGTGAAAATCCATGGCCAGTTTGTTAATAAAGTGGGGATGACAAAGGCAGAAAGTCCAGTGAATACAGATCAAGTGATAGAGTGAACTTGGTAGAGAAAATGCAGTTCTAGAAAAGCAGGTGAAACTCTTCATAAGAGTAGAGAGGGAAAAGGGCCCTTAAAAAATGAGGGGCATGCAATGGCCATGAAACCTCCTTGACAGACACTATTAAGGAAAAGCTACAAGATATTTTACGACTAGAGTCAAACTTAGAGGATTCTCAGCTAAAGCGTGCAGCCTGTTGGACAATCAGTGCATGGAGCCAGAGGAAGTAGGTGAGGTCTTCAATGAATACTTCCCATCTGTATTCACACAGGAGAAAGACAATGTAGCAGGCGATTTCCTTTGAGATGGTGAGGTTCGAGAATATATTAAGATCAATAAGGAGGAGGCATTAAATGTTTTCACATGCAAAAAGGTGGAGAAATCTCCAGTATCCAATGAAATGCATCCCAGGCTGCTATGTGAGGTAAGGGAGGAGATTGCTGGTGCCTTCGTGGATAGATTTAATACTTTGTTGGCCACAGATGAAGTGACAAATGACTGGAGGATAGCTACTGTGCTTCCATTGTTCAAGAAGGGCACCAGAGATAGGCCAGGTAATTACAGAGCAGATAGTCTGACAGCAGTGGGAGGGAAATTATTGTAAATAAATCTGAGGGACAGAATGAATCAATAATTGGAAAGACAGGAAACAATTAAGGATAGTCAGCACGGGTTTGGTACAGGAAGATCCTGTCTGATTAATTCAGCTGAGTTTTCTTTGAAATTATGATTAAAGATATTGATGAGGGAAAAGGAGATGATGTGGCTTCCTTGGAGTTCACTATCGCCTTTGACAAGGTCCCACATGGAAGCTGGTCAAACAGACTAATGGCATCCGAAGCAAGTTGGCATTTGGATACACAATTGGTGGAGGGTTGGTTTTGTGTTTGAAATTCTTTCACCAGTGGTTGTACCACAGGGATCTGCGCAGGGACCATTGCTGTTTATATATCCATTAATACCTTGGATGTGAAAGCAGAAAGTGTCATTATTAGGTTTGCAGATGGCATGAAGGATGAAGGTGTTGTCCACAGTGACGAGGATGGTCTCAGAGTAGAGTCTGAAGGTTGAGGCTGGGTCAGAATTTCAAGACAGTCATTTACATAGACAAGGCAGGCAAGAGTACAGCAGGCAATGAGGGAAAACGGATCAATTAAACTACTTTTTTTCAACGTAACAGCCTAACAGGAAAGACAGATGAACTTGGTGCATGGACGGGGACATGGGACTGAGACACCATAGATATTGCAGAAACATAGCTTATGGAGGGATAGGACTGACAGCTCAATGCCGCAGGGTACAGAATCTACAGGAAGGAGAGAAAAGGAGGTTAGTGAGGAATGGGATTGGAGTTTTTGATCAGTGAAACATCACTGGAATACTTAGAGAGGATATTCCTGGGGATCACCCAGATATACTGTAATGGTGGAAACGAGAAATGAGAATTGATCATCATTTTGATATTAGCTGAAAATGTGTTGCTGGAAAAGCGCAACAGGTCAGGCAGCATCCAAGGAGTAGGATGCTTCTTGAATGCTGCCTGACCTGCTGCGCTTTTCCAGCAACACATTTTCAGCTCTGATCTCCAGCATCTGCAGTCTTCACTTTATCCATCACTTTGATATGGCTGCACTACAGGCCCTCAACAATCACTGGGAATAGGAGCAGCAAATATGTCGGGAGATCTCAGATATCTGTAAGAATGATTGAGTTGTAATGGTCGGAGATTTAACTTTCTAACTCTGTACTGGGACTGCCAGTGTTCAGAGTTTGGATGGGATGGATGTGTTGGGTATGTTGAATAAAACTGTACCAGTCAGAATTACATTTTCACACTGCAGGAAGCGGTAAAATCTGACCTCCCCTTGTGAAACAATGTAGGGAAAGGGACTGAGGTGTTCGTGGGAAACTCTTTGGCAAAGTCACCACAATTCAGTTTGTTTAAAAATAGCTTTGGAAAAGAACATGTCTGGTCCACAAGTTAATGATCAAGACTGGCCTTGCCTGAATCCAGAAGGTATGAGTCAAGAGCTTTTAACAATTGATTGTGGAGGTTATTTGCAGGTAAAGGGACTTCAGGCAGATGGGAAGCTTTCAAAAGAGCGATAAAATGAATGTTAAGGGCCAGCATAATCCTTCTAGTGTGAAGGATAATGCTGACACAAGTAGGGAACATTGGATGACTGGGGTTATTGAGGTTCTGGTCAAGAAAAAGGAGGCACACGTCTCATATAGCCAGCTGGATGAAGGGAATCTCTTGAGGAATATTGTGAGTGGAGTAATACACTTAAGTGAGAAATCAGGAGGGCACAAAGGGGACCACAGAAACCTCTGGCAGACCTGGCTGAGGAAAATACAAGTATATTAACAACAGATGATTAAATACGGATGGAATATAGCTCCGTAAAGATCTATGGGGCATACAAGTGTGGAACCAGAGGAGATGGCTGAGATCATAGACGAAAATTTCACGTTTGAACTTACTGTGGAGAAAGGCTGGGCAACTCAGGGAAACAAACAGTGATGTCTTCAAAATACTCCACATCACAGAACAGGACGTACTGGAAGTTTTAAAATGCATAAAAGGGAGACAAATCCGTGGGAACTAATCAAGTCGATCCCTGCATATTGTGGGAAGCTAAGGAAGAAATTGTGGGGACCTATCAAGAGATATTTCTATCACTGATAGCCACGGGTGATGAGCTGGAAGCCTGGAGGGTGGCTAATGTTGTGCCAGTGTTTAGGAAAGACTGTTTGGGAAAGCCAGTTACATCAACACCAATTAGCTTGATGTCAGTGATGCAGGCGTTGTTGGAAACGATTCTGCTGGACAGGAGTTACATGCATTGACAAAGACAAGGGTTGATTATAGATAGTCAGCACAGGTTTGGAATCCTGCATAGAATTCTAATCATCCTGATTTAGGAAGCATTTCCTGAAACTGTAAATGGAGCAGAGATTGATGAAGATGTTACTGATAATGGAGGGTTTGACAGAATCGGAGAGGCTAGATAAGCTCGAAAGCAACATGTGGGGGATGAGATATCTTTGGCAGATAAGTTTAAGGAGAATGCAAAGAATTTTCGATAATACACAAGTACAAAAAACCAATTGAAGAAACAATAGGGCCCCTCAAATATCAGTGAGGCCATCCAAGTGTTGAACCACAGGAGATGGGAGAGAGCCTAAATGAATATTTCATGTCAGAACGTACTGTGGACAAAGACTGGGAAACGAAGTGAAAGAAACAGTGATGACTTGCAAAGAGTCCCCATTACAGAAGAGGGGGTGCTGGAGGTCTTAGAACACAAAGGTGGAGAAAGCACCAGGTCCTGAACAAGTGTATCCCAGAACTTTGTGGCAAATTAATGGCGGGGACACGAATAGAAATATTTGTATCGTTGTCCTTCATGTTTCCACTGGGAGTAGGTGGCTGAGGGGTGACCTTTTAAAGGTTTAGAAAACCAAGAAGGGGACAGGTAAGGTGATTAGCTAACGTCTTTACCCCAGGGCAGAGGAGTACATAATTGGATGGGATTAAAGTGCAGGAGGAGGATGTGTTCGCAATTCTGGAAGTGTGAAAATAACAAAGTCCCTGGGCCGGATCGGATTTGTCCTCGGATTCTCTATGAAGCCAGGAAGGAGATTACCGAGCCTTTGGCTTTGATCCTTATGCTGTCATTGTCTATAGAGATAGTGCTAGAAGGCTGGAAGACAGCAAATGCTGTCTCCTTATCCAAGAAGCAAAGCAGAGAAACCCTGGTAATTGTAGAGCTGTGAGCGGTACTTCAATTCTGGGTAAAGCATTAGAAAGGCTTGTAAGGGATAGGATTTATAATCAGCTGGAGATTAATAACTTGATTAGGGATAGTCAACATGGTTTTGTGAAGTGTAGGCCGTGCCTCACAAACCTTGTTGAATTCTTTAAGAAGGTGGATGAGGGTAAAGCAGTTGATGTGCTGTATATGGATTACAGTAAGGCGTGTGTTAATGTGCCCCACAGTCTGCTATTGCATACAGTACAGAGGCATGGGATTGAGGGTTATTTAGCAGTTTGGATCAGAAATTAGCTCGTTGAAAGAAGACAGAGTAGTGTTTCATGGGAAATACTCATCCTGGAGTTCACTTGCTAGTTGGTTACGCCAGAATCTGTTTTGTGTCTAATGTTGCAATTCGTTTATATAAATGAACTGGGTAAGGGCATTGAATGATGGGTTAGTAATTGTGCGAACGACACAAAGGTCTTTAACGTTGTAAATAGTGAGGAAGGATGCTGTCGGTTACAGAGAGGCACAGATCAGCTGCAGAGCTGGACTGAAAGTTCACAAGTTCAGTTTAATGTGGAAAAGTGTGACGTAATTCATTTTGGAAGGAGGAAACAGGAACACAGAGGACTGGGCGAGTGGTAAGATTCTTGGTAGAGTAGTTGAACGGAGCTATGTATCCATGTACATAGATTGTTGAAAGTTGACATCCAGGCTAAGAGGGTTGTTAAGAAGGCATTCAGTGTGAGAGCTTTTATTGGTAGAGGGATCGAGTTTCAGAACCAGGAGATCATGATGCAGCTGGACAAAACTCTGGTGTGGTCACATTTGGAGAGTTGTGAACAGTTTAGATCACCACATTACAGGAAGGATATGTGAGCTTTGCAAAGTGTTCAGAGAAGATTTACTGGGATGTCATCTGGGATGGAGGGAGTGTCTTATGAGGAAGGCTGAAGAACTTGAAGCTGTTTTGGTTCAAGAGAAGACGTTATCGGGCCTACTAACTGAGACAAATAGGATAATCCGAAGGTTAGTTGGGTTGGACAATGAGAACTTTTCCCTCGGATGGCGATGCCTAACAGGAGGAAGAGAGCTTTAAATTGATGGGTGATAGGACGGATGCCAGAGGAAGTTTCTTTACTCAGAGTAGTTGGGACGTGGAATACATTGCCTGCAACAGCAGTGGACTAGCCAACTTTAAGGTCATTTAAATAGTCATTGGGCAGAGTTAGAATAGCGTTGGTTAGATGAGCTTTGGATTGATTCCACAGGTTGGCATATCATGAGGGCCGAAGGGCCTTACTGCACTGTCATGTTGTGGAGGGCATAAATATGAGTTGAGAGAGGAAAGACATAAAAGGGATTGGAAGAGAATATATTTCACATAGAGGATGATGCGGGTATGGAATGAGCTTCCAGGAGAAATGGTAGAGAAAAGCACAATGACAACATGTAAAAGACATTTGGGAAGATACATAGGAGAAGGTTTGAAGGGCTATGGGCCAAATGCAGTGAAACCTGACTCGTTCAGCGACTCCGATCAGCATGTGCCAGTTGGATTGAAGGAACTGTTTTCGTGCTGCATGACTCTGCCTCCAGTTATTGGAGGAGGAGACTGCTGAGATAAGGCATGTTCTTGACACTGAAGCAAGTTACCGACATAGGGGTCGCAGTCTGGAAAGCAGTAAATTTCAAATATGTGGAGGGACTATAAGGAAGGGAGGAGGTTACAGAAATAAGACTTATTATAGAAATTAAAAATTATCGAAGAAACTGGTCCACAAGATATGCCATAGATACAGTGTTGCAGAGTAGGAAGCCTTAGTATTGGGTAGTAAGTCTGTACTCTGTTACACATCCAGTACTGTATCTATTTCATGTCCTGTTCGGCGGTATTTGGAGCCCTCTTATTGCTGTCTGCTCTGTGCACTGTGAGTGATCTTACTTCATTGCAGGATTTATTGAAGGCTCCAGATCTCCCTCCCCTTTGTCTCTCTGGCTGACCAACCATCTTCAATGGGGTGTTGGATGGGACACCCAGCAGCTGGGAAATCTATTGAGTCAGGAACTTCCGGAGTATCTACAGGAGACAGAGAAATAAATAGAATGGGAAATTAGAGTGATGAAGTGAGGGTTACACATGGAGAATGGTCCTGAGTATCACAGAGATCTGGAAAATCCCAGTCTCGATTCCTGTTCCTTGATGCCTCATCTCTACGGGGTGAAGAGTTCTGTTAGATGGGAAGGTGGAGTGTATGTGTGTGTGTGTGTGTGAGAGAGAGAGAGATAGACAGACAGACAGACAGAAAGGCAGACAGAGAGAGAGACAGATACACAGAGAGAGAAACACTGACAGAGGCATCAATTAGACTCACACAGTGAGGCATATCACATGGAGAGATACTGAGTGATATTACCAGAGTCCTGGAAGATATCAGGGTCACACAATTGTGTCGGAAGAATGGGTTGAACTTCATGATGCACTAGTATAACTGGTCAGAGATGAGCAACCAGTGATCAGGCGAAGTGATGGCCTAGTGATGTTATTGCTAGAGCACGTATCCAAAACCTTAGCTAACGTTCAGCAGATGCAGGTTTAAACCCCACCATCAGAAGTGGTGGAATTTGAAATCAGTAATTTTAAAAATAGTAATTAACATTTCCTAAATAGGTATGAAACCATTGTTGATGTACAAAAAACCCGAACACTTGTCCTTTAGAGAAGGACATCTGCCCATCCTCACGTGGTCTCCATGACAGACCCACAGCAAAGTGTTTGCCTCTCAATGACCCTCTGAAATGGCCGAGCAAGTTACTCAGCTCAAGGGCAGGTAGGGCTGGGCAAGAAAGGCTGGTCAACCAGAGACACCCACATCTCACACCACGTTTAAAAAAAAATCTATGAGGATGGTCCCACTGGAACCGTGCTGGCACCAGTGTCCAGGCCAATCATGTCGGTAGGTTTATGGACAGTGCTTTAAACTGACAAAGAGGATGCAGAGACAGGGTTCAGGTGAAAGGAGCTTTCCAAATCGAAAGGGAAAAGGTGAAGCATTGGAACAGCATAGGAGTGTGTCGGAAGGCAAGCCGAAAGGAATAGGATTGGACAAAGTTTAACTAAAAATGTACTTCAGCCAATCGGCTTGTGACGGGAATTGTGGGAAAGAGTAAATTATGTCTTTTTTTAAGTATGGACAAAGTTTCTATCATTTTTTTCATTTATGTATGAATAAAATCCCTTTGGATTCTCCTTCACCCTAATTGCCAAAGCTATCCCCTGTCTGCTTTTCGCTCTTATGTATACTCTTCCTGCCTTTATACTCTTCTAAGGATTCACTGGATTTCGCCTATAGGTACTTGACATATGTTTCCTTCTTTTTCTTAACCAAAACATCGATTTCTCTAGTCATTCAACAGTCCCTGGACCTATTAGCCTTTCCTTCACCCTAACAGGAATACTGTATACTGTCTCTGGACTCTCGTTATCCCATTTTTGAAGGCTCCCATTTTGCAATGATAAAGGTTTCATTCTCTCAAAATCAAAACTCACTAATTCCTGCAAATTTTGAAACTGCTGCTGAAACATAATGAAATAAAATCATTCCAATCTAAGGCTTTGTTGAGCTGAGCTCTGTTCAGTCATGCAGATCTGGAGGGCACATGAGCAGCATCAGGTCAGTGTCAGGCACAGACAGAATGGGCAAATAGATTCAAATCTGCACTCACCTTTCCCAGCCTGGGAATCTGATGCTGTGTTCAGCCATTCTGATAAACATCTCCAAAATTAGGTCATCAATATTGAACAGTGATCCAATCAAAAATAAAATCCATCATTCAAACTGAAACATCCTTCAGTTTCCACAACACATTCTAACTTGGCCCCATCCTACAGGTTCGATAAATCCTAATAACTCTAACCTCCTGCAGGATCCACTTCCCTTTCTACATTTGTACCACCCTCCAGGTTCGGCAGCCCCACCTATCTCCGTAATATGGTCCGGACTCAACAAATCTTCCTTCCTCTGCAATGTTCCTCAGAAGGGCACTGGAGGATGGTGGGGGTTACGTAGAAAGGAAGAAATATCGGGACACGAGGGTAATACAGATATTAGGAATATTGCAGTGGCAAAAGGAGGCTTCAGGAATTTATAGTTTTGATGCTAATGAAGGAGGTTATAGAGCTAAGGAGGATTGTAGGAACGTTAAGAGATTTCACAGTTTAGGAGTGTTATCGGGACTGGAGAAAGTTACCAAGATTGGGAGGGTTTAAGATTGGAAGGATTGGTCCAACTCATTCGTTCCAACCAGGTGTCCGAAATTAACTTAGTTTAATTTTCCACGATTTGTTCCATATCCCCCTAAACATTTACAATTCATGTCCCCATCCCGATGCCTTTGAAATGTTGTAATTGTAACAGCCTTTACCACTTCATCTAGCAGCTCATTGCACACACGCACCACCCTCAGTGTGAAAATGGTCCCTTTTAGGTCCCTTTTAAATCTTGTCCATCTCAGCTTAAATCTTCGTCCTCTAGTTTGGACTACCCTGCACTGGCGTAAAGACCCTGACTATTCATCCTATCCATGGTCTTTATGATTTTATAATCCTCTAGAATGTGCAAATGTGACTCCAATCAACACGAATGGCCGTGTTTTCTGTCAACCTTGGGCCTAAATTCTGAAATTCAATACTGACATCTCTTCCTTCTCCAAGACATCACATTTCTAAAATTATGTAATCAACTTGCTCAGCCACATTATGAAACACTTCTATTGGATTTGAATCTAGACTTTTGAGCTGAGAGGTAGGGACACCACCACCATTTGACAATCGTCCCTAAAGCTGCAACATTATTCACCTCTGTGATTATTCATCAGCATGTTTTGAAATACTGTGACATACCTCCGTTACAGACAGGACTTGAATCCAGACCTTCTGGTGCAGAGTGAGAGACAGTACCACGCAAGTACAGGTATTGGAATATAATCCAAAGCTCCGGTTCAGAGTTATGAGAGTTATCCACTGTAGAAGACTTAAACCATGCCCAGATTTTGGGTGACATTTTAAATGTCAGCTTTCAGCTCAGTGTGGATTAATTAAAATGTGGTTCACTCTACTGAATTACACAGTTAAAATAATTACATTTTTCAACAGACGAAAGCTACTCACCTCAAATGTACGATATTGAGGTTCTGTGCTCTTCCTTCGTGAAAAAACTATGAAAATCTTTAATTGTTTGGCTATGGTTTCCACCTTAAATGGTTATTATCTGACATCTGCAATATGAGGGAAAGACATCCTGCAGACACAGTCTGCACGATAAATGATCTGGAACAGATACTTACCACTGAACACCAGAGATGAAGAAAGCACGTACTTTCTGGATCAAAACCACTAATCGCTCTTTCCCACTTGTAACGTGTGACTTCCCTCTTCTTAAATCCACGAAATAACTAAGGCAGCAGGTTACTTTCCAGCCTTTCTTCCCCAGTACTATCATTCACTGGGCTGAGGAGTGTCAGGTGGAGTTTAACTTCTATAAATACAATGTATCACAATTTGATAAAACAAACAATGAGCGGACATCCACAATTAAATGTCAGGCCATTGGTAGTGTTGTAGAACAAAAGGGTTTCTGCTATATTTCTTTGAACATGCCCATCTTTGGGCAAGATGGGTATGAAGGCGTTTGGGTTGCCGGCCTTCATTGCTCAGACCTTTGAGTACAGGAGCGGAACATTATCTTCAGGTTGTGCAGGGCATTCGTGAGGTCTCTCCTGGAGTACTGTGTGCAGTTCAGGTCACCCGATCACATTGAGGATATCATTAAACTGGAGATGGTTCAGAAAAGATTTGCCAGTTTGTTGCTGGGGATGGAGTGTTTAAGTAATAAGGACAGGCTCGATGGACATGGACCTTTCCCACTGCAGCGTAGAAGGTTGAGACCTTCTAAACATTATGAAGGTTTCTAAAACAATGAGGGGTATAGATAATGTTGAATGGCAGGTGTCTTTTCCTTATGGTAGTGGATTTCAAGACTGAGGGTAATTTTAAGGTGACAGGAGCAAGTTGTACAGAAGGCATAGTGTCATAAAGCTGTTCAGCATGGAAACAGACCCTTCGATCCAACTCATACCTACTGACCAGGTATCCTACATTAATGTAGTTCCATCTGCCAGCATCTGGCCCATATACTCCGAAACACCTCCTATTCATGTATCCATCCAGATGCTTTTTAAATGTTGTAATTGTGCCTGTCTCCACAACTTCCTCTGGCAGCTCGTTATATTTATAAATCACCCTCTGTTTGAAAACGTTGCCCCTTAGATCCCTTGTAAGACTTTCCTCTCTGACATTCAACCTATGTCCAGTAGCTTTGGAGAGTGCGAACCTGGGGAAAAGACCTTGGCTATTGACACTATCCATTCCACTTATGACTTTATAAACCTCTAAGATCATCTCTCAACCACTAACGCTACAGAGAAAATAACCCCAGCATATTCAGCCTCTCCATAAATCTAAAAACATCCAACCCTGGCAATATCATTGTATATCTTTTTTGAATTCTTTCAGGTTTCACACATCCTTCCTCGAAGAGCGAGACTGTAATTGCACGAAGAATTCAATAGTGGCCTAAACAATGTCCTGTACAGCCGCAATATGACCTTCTCTCTCCTACATTCAATGTACTGTCCAACATCGACAAGCATATCAAACACCTTCTTCACTATCCTGTATGCATGCGACTGCACTTTCAAAGTAATATGAACGTGAACTCCAAGGTCTCTTTATTTGGCAACACTCCCCAGGGACTTAAATTAAATGTATAAGCCAAGCCTTGACTTTCCTTTCCAAAATGCAGATTTCACATTTATCTAAATTGAACTCCATCTGCCACTCCTCAGCCCATTGATCCATCTGATCAAGAGGTAATCATTTCCTCTGTCGACTGCACCTTCAATTTTGTTTTTCAAATATGAACTTACTAACCATGCCTCTTGTGTTCACATTCAAAACATTTATGTAAATGATGAACAGCAGTGGACCCAGCATCAATCTTTGTGGCACACCACTGCTCACGGGCCTCCAGTCTTACAAACAACTCTCCACCACCAGCATCTGTGTTCTATCTTTGAGCTAGTTCTGTATCCACATGGCTAGTTCTCCTTGTGTTCCATGAGATCTCACCTTGCTAACCATTCTCCCATGGGCAGCCTTGTCGAACGCCTTACTGAAGTCCAAATAGACCACGTCCACTGCTCTGCCCTCATCAATCCTTTTTGTTACTTCTTCAAGAAAAAAAAATTGTTCGGGAGACATGATCTCCCATGCACATAGCCATGTTGACTTTCCCTTATCAATCCTTGCCTTTCCAAATACATGTAAATCCTATCGTTAGGATTCTCTCCAACAACTTGCCCAACGCTGATGTTAGGCTTACTGGTCTATTGTTCCCTGGCTTTTCCTTGCCAGTTTGAATAATAATGGCACCACGTTAGTCAGACTCGTGTATTCCAGCACCTCACCTGCGGCTATTGATAATAAGAACAGCTCATCAATATTTCCAGCAATCACTTCTCCAGCATGCCACAGAGCACTTGTGTCTACCTGATCAGGACCTATGATGTGCATTTTTATTACATATCATTTGGTTCATTTATGGCATGAACGTCCTCAGAAGTGATAGATGTGTGTAAAGTTGCAACGTTTAATAGACATTTTATTAAGTACAAGAACAAGAGTAGGTTTAGAAAAATATGCTCCAATCGCAGGAACTTGGGACTAGTTTAGTTTGAGATTATCATTGGCATTCAGTGCATGGGCCAATACGTCTTTTTCAAATCCCCTTTATAACTCGGTGGATCCCTGTGTGATTGCATGTCCAAATATGCATACGCATATTTCTGTCGACTTGTGTGTGTCTATATGTGTATCTGTGTGTTTATATCTCTCTGTGTGTTCTGTATTAGTGTGTGTATGTATGTTTGCATCCTAATCCATACAGCTGTGTACAATGGGAACTGTTTTGTATTGTGGTGAATTGTTGAATTGGGTTCCATGCCTCCCTTCCTCCATCTCCCTCTCCCTCTGTCTCTCCCTCTTTTGCTGAAAGTGATACAATGCCATGCTCTGCTGGTGTCTTTTAGGAATTTCAATCCTTTCTTATATGTAAGATTATTTGTAAGGGTAAGTCAATAAACATTGCATTTTACAGGATGTGTGTGTGCGTGCATGTGTCTGTGTCAATGTGCGTGTGCCTATGTTTTTATATATTTGTGTGTGGAGCTGTGTGTATGTATGTGCATCTGTGTGTGTGCATGCCTTTGTGTGTCTGTGTGTGCTAGTGTGTATCATTGTTCTGTGTGTGTCTGTGTCTGTATGTCCGTGTCCATCTGTGTGAGTGCGTGTGTGTCCATTTGTGTGGAGAATGTGGGTGTCTGTGTGGGGGGAGATCGTGGGTATCTGTCTGTTTGTGTGTGTTTGTGTGTGTGTGTGTGAGTCTGTGTGTTGGTTTGTGCATGTGTGCTTTCTGTGTGGTATATGTCAGTGCGTGTGTGGCTTTGTGTGTATGTCTGACTGTGTGTCCACCTGTGTGCCTGTATTTGTGTGTCTGTACGTAGGTGTGTTTTCAGCGTTTGACTGCGTCTGTGTTAATGTGTGTGTGTTTGAGTGTGTATATCTGTTTGTGTGTGTCCGCGTTAGCGAATGTGTGCAAGTGTGGGGAATGTGGGTGTCTATGTGTTTGTTATGGTATGTGACTGCTTGAGTATGTCTATGTGTATGTGTCTGTGTGTGCCCGTGTGTGACCGTATGTGTGGATGTGTGGGGAATGTGGGTGTCTGTGTGTGTGTGTGTGGGGGGGGGGTGGGTGGGTGGGAAGTGTGGCTGTCTGTGTGTTTGTGCGTGCGTCGATATGTATGTGTGTATGTGCCTCTGTCTGCTGGTCTGTGTCAGTCTTCATAAGTGTTTCTGTGACTGTGTGTTTGCAAGTGTATGGCTGTTTTGAAAGAGTCTGGTGCTAAAGAAGCACTACCGTTCAGGCAGCATCCAAGGAGCAGGAGAGTCGGAGTATCGAGCATAACCCCTTAATTAGGAATGAGGCTTGTACGCCAAGGGAACTGAGGGATAAATGGGAGGGGTGGTGCTCGGGAGAAGATAGCTGGTAAGGAAATTGTTAAATGAAGGTGGGTGAAGTTGATAGGTCAGAGCGGAGGGTTGAGTGGATAGATGGGAAGCAAGATGGACAGGTCGTACAGTTCAAGATGGAGGTTCTAAGTTGGAGGGTTGGATCTGAGATAAGGTGGGGGGGTGATGACGAAACTGGAGAAATCTGTGGCTGTGTGTGTTGTGTCTGTTGTGTGTGCGTGTGCGCGGGTATGTGTGTCAGTTGGCGTGTGTACGTCTTCGAGTGTCTGTGTGTCTCTCTGCATCAGGGTGTGAGTGTGTGAGTGGGTGTGTGGGTGTGTCTGTGTGGGTGTGGGAAAGCTGTGAGTATGTGTGTCGTGTGTGTCTGCGTGTAGCTGTATATGTGCCTGCGTGTGTGAATGAATCTGTGAGTGCGTGTGCATCTGTGTATGCACCTGTGTCTGACTGTATGTGGTTGTCTGCGTTTGTGTGTGCCTGTTTCTGTGTGTGTGTGTGTGTGTGTGTTGATGGTGGTGTGAGCTGCTTCACTCCCTCTGTCCCTCTCAAACTGAAGGCTTGATGACTTTCACCGTCCTCTCCCACCTGTACAGTGGTGTGGGGAGGCCAGCTGGGACTGATAGCAGCATAAAGCCCAGCAGGTCTGCCAGCATCTGCGGACAGAAGTGAAAGGACACGTCCTCAGTGCTCGTGTCAGGGCGATATTACATCACATTAGGCACCATAGAGTCTGCCAGTCTCGCTCCAGGCTGATACACAGATAGATACACACTAATAAAGAGAGGTAGAGACACTCAGTCATATTCAGAAGCTCATATAGACATAGAGTGTCTGTCAGCATTTCTCTTGCTCCACCGTAGCCTTGTCAATATTTCAGTTACTCTGTCTAGTGTGTGTCAGCATTTAAGACTGGCAGTGACTGTCGTCAGGGAGCGTGTTTGTATTGCACTTGCTCACAATAGTGAATGAGTCAGTATTTCTGCGTGGCGTGTGACTGTAGGACAATTTCAATATTTGCAGATACTAAACCTAGAAAAATTATAAAGTGTATGGAAGATAGTTTGGAACTCTCACAGAACAGTGACACTTTGTTGTAGTTTTCAGGTTTATGGCAGACCAGGATCAATGCAGAGCAGTTGAGGTGATGCACCTTGGTAGGAATAACGCTGAATGTCAATATAAAACATTATGTACCATTTTAAAGTGGTGTAGGAGCAGATGATATATGAGCACGGATTATTGAAGATGTCTGGACAAGTGGGGAGAGCTGTAAATCTCACAGATTAGTTTCAGTATCTGAAATGTTCACAGGAAGATGTGTAGCAGGGAGCTTCGTGCTACCTTCCTGGGAAGTGATGGTGACGATGTGTTGTGAGGTCACCCTCCTGCCCACCGAGACTGTGGGGATTCCGGTTATACCAGCTCAACATAGAAGGGAAATGGTATGAGAGACATGGCTTCTAATTTGTGCCGGGGGGAAACAGAACTGCCAGTGGGTTTCAAGTGAGAATTGCCCTTCAGTGAACATTGCTCCTTACTGATTTGGTGGTACGTGAATGATTCAGAATCTCCACACGAGGTGTCCCAGTGCTCTCCGGCTCACACCAGGGTCCTCCCCGCATGGCGGGGGTGAGGGGGTGAGAGAATGGATATCGAGCACTCCAGTACCCGGCTTGGCCCTTTCTGACATATTTCCGGCTGTATCTCCTGGAATGAGGGAAAGGGAGGAGTGGAAGCGGGAGTGGCTGGCCCTGCTGTTAGTACTGGTGCAGGTGGGGAGGGGTGATATGGTGAGGTGTCCGGAAGGAGTCAGTCCACAATGCTGTATCGATGCAGTGTTGTTTGTGTTGGGGGTAAAGTGGAGGGAGAGAGAGAGAGAGAGAGAGAGAGAGGGAGCGAAGGTGCCGCATGCAGTAGTGTTGGAGAGAGGGGGAACATGATCCTTGTTTGGGGCTCGGTGCTATAACAGATGCACTGTGAGTGTGAGAGAGCAGAGAGAATACAGTGACCCTTATCCTGTCAGAACGGGAAGGTTATCGATGCTTGTCCTGTATTGCTGGATATTTCTTCAGATACTGCACTGAGTTGGGCAGTGTGTTCAGAACATGCTCGGTGGGTCTGGTGGTGTGGCCCACTCTGGAAAGAGAATGGTCTTCCTCGGTATTAGCCCATCCACCAGGGCCTCCGTGCCCCTGTCGATAAACCGTGTTGTAAGTGCCCCTTATCTGCCATGCTCGGGGTAAACTGTGCAGGGCAGCTCCAAACGGAGAAAGCTCAACCGTGTGCCCCTTGAACTTTAAAGATGGAACAAGTGCCAGGGATCACGGAATATCCAGGGGCATCCGGACAATGGTGAGTACCTCCAGCCATGACGGTTTGGAGAATGTGGCTGGCATTGAATGAGAGGGACACCATGGGGGTGGGGGATAGGTAGTTAATGAGGTGAGTCCGATAAGATATCACCAGGAAATTGGCTCAGTCTCGTACAGAAAGTCTCTCTGTCATACTCAATGGAAACATCCCTGAGACAAATTATTGTTAGATTCAACCCAATGAGTGGAAGACTGCCCTAACCCAATTCCAGTTACAAAGCTGCAGAGCAAATGCACATCCAACACTCTACAACAACTAAACTCACACCAATATCCCATTCACCCATCATTCCTGGAAACACTGGCTCACGTTTCAGGATACTGTCGAAATGTCTTCATTTCAGCAGTGTGCAACCTGTGATCACATCCTTCCATGGCATTGCCTCTCACTCTCCCCCTCTCTGTCTATTCCCCAAAACCCTCCCATTTGTTGATGCTTAAACTGAGTACCCCGCCATCTCTCACTCGTAGTGATGTTCACACCCACAGCACCCATTGTCATGGCACAATGGAGATATGGAGCTGTAAATGGATGGAAGCTACACATCCTATCACTTCCAGCATGGGCTACAAGTTTCCCCACGCTGGCCAGTGATCTAACGCAGTGGTCTGAGAAATATACTGGGGTGATGGACACAGTTCGGCACCCTGGTCACATATCTCATCTGCGTTTATGCATCAATGCACTGCTGAGGTCTGCATACCTTTCCACTCTCGGTAGATTGTGAGTTGTATTGCACAGTACATCAGTCCAGTCTGCACAGTGCTCCCTGCTGAACACATACTCATCTGGGTTTTAGATCAATGCACTGCTGTAGTGCACACAGTGTTCCGCTCTGCACTGATAGCAGGATGTTGTACAGCAGTATACTCGCCTGGTCTGCGCAGTGTTCCCTGGTGAACAGATATCTCCTCTGGGTTTATGGTGTCCAGTCTGGTTCTGTGAGGTGGATTGAGAATGTGATTTAACTTATCATTTCATTTAATATGACAATGCCTTTATTTTGTACTCATTCATGTGATTGGATCCTTCAAATTCTGATTCATACAGCCAGTCGCATTCTTCAGTCCACCTGCATAGTTTATCAACTTATTGTACCATGAATAATTGTCCAGTTTTAATGCAAATAACTGTCCTGTCGATTTCCTTGGCTTTTGGCATTGCTCACGCTGGACAATCGGGGTTCACTGCGATAAACCTCAGTAAGATCACTCCTCAGAACCCACGCTCCAGGGAACATAGCACCAGCCCATTCATACTCTCTATGCAGCTCAACGTCACTCGCCACCACCAACCTACACAACACTGTCAATATACTTGGAAATCTTTTCTGAACGCTTTCAAGACTAACAACATCTTTCCTAAAGCAGTGAGAACAGAATTAAAGAATATAGAACACAGAACAGTCCAGCACAGAACAGGCCCTTTAGCCCACGGTGTTGTGCCGACCACTGATCGTCATGTATGCACCCTCAAATTTCTGTGACCATATGCATGTCCAGTAGTCTCTTAAATGTCCCCAATGACCTTGATTCCACAACAGCTGCTGGCAACGCATTCCATGCTCTCACAACTCTCTGTTTAAAGAACCCACCTCTGACATCCCCTCTATCCCTTCTCCAACCAGCTTAAGAATACGAACCTTTGTGTTCGTCATTTCCGCCCTGGGAAATAGTCTCTGGCTATCAACTCTATCTATGCCTCACATTATCTTGAATACCTCAATTAGGAACCTCTCCTCCTCCTTTTCTCCAATGAAAAACGTCCGAGCTCAGTCAACCTCTCTTCATAAGATAAGCCCTCCAGTCCAAGCAGCATCCAGGTAAAGCTCCTCCGTAACCTCTCTAAATTATCCACATCTTTCCTGTAATAGGCCGACCAGAACTGGACGCAGCATTCCAAGTGCAGTCTAACCAAAGTTTTATAGACCTGCAACAAGATCTCACGACTCTTAAACTCAATCCCCTTGTTAATGAAAGCCAAAACACCATATGTTTTCTTATCAACCCTGTCCACGTGGTGGCGATTTTAAGGGATCTATGCACCTATACACCAAGATCCCTCTGCTCCTCTACACTGCCAAGAATCCTAACTTAATCCTGTACTCAGCTTTCAAATTCAACCTTCCAAAATGCATCACCTCGCATTTATCCAGTTTGAACTCCATCTGCCACCTCTCAGCCCATCTCTGCATCCTGTCAATGTCCCGCTGCAACCTACAACAACCCTCTATACTGTCAACGACACCTCCAAACTTTGTGTCGTCTGCAAACATTCTGGCCCATCCTTCAATCCCCTCATCCAAGTCATTAATAAAAATTACAAACAGTAGAAGCCCAAGGTCAGATCCCTGTGGAACACCACTCACCACAGACTTCTAGGCAGAATATTTTCCTTCTACTACCACTCGCTGTCCTTTGTTGGCCAGCCAATTCTGTATCCAGACAGCTATGTTCCCCTGAATCGCATTCATCCTGACCTTCTGAATGAGCCTACCATGGGGAAACTTATCAAATGCCTTGATGAAGTCCATATACACCACATCCACTGGTCAACTCTCATCAACTTTTCTAGTCACATCCTCAAAGAACTCGATAAGGTTTGCAAGGCATGTAAGGTTTGTGAGAAGTGGCTGAACCTAAAGTGTAGGTGAAAGAGAGCATTGCAAATGCGGGAGATTAGGGTCGAGAGTGTGGTGCTGGAAAAGCACAGCAGGTCAGGCAGCATCCGAGGAGCAGGAAAACCGACGTTTCGGGTAAAACCCCTTCATCAGAAATGAGGCCGGGGGTTTTGAGAAATAAATGGGAGTGGCCTAACTCATCTGCTGTTTGAACCTTGAGCTGTGAAATGCAGACTTAACGATGACAACAATCTGCTGCTGATACTCTCGGGTTGAAACCTGCAGAAACAATCTGATTCGAACTCATCCCATAATCCCATCCATCTGATATTCCTATGCACGCTATATCGCTATTGTGTCTGGCAATGCCTTTATTTTGATATTCTTAAGCACTTTATCTCATCTGTCCAACAAACTTCCCTCAGTCTCTCTGTGTCGATTATCCAAATCCCTGCCAGTTGCTCATATTTCAGCTGATTTCCTTGAAGTGCATCTTCTCTCGAGCATGGATTTTCACATTCAACCACCCTAACGGCACACGCCCTACACACACACACACACACACACACACACACACACACACACACACACACACACACACACACACACACACACACACACACACACACACACACACACACACACACACACACACCTTATACTGATCCAATAGACTTAGGAATCTTCCCTTGCTGTGTGTATTTGATGTGTGTATCGTTCCCATATGATAGTAAAGGTTAGCAAAACTCCCCTTGGTGAGCAGATAATTCAGTTTACTGAGCAACACACTACTTTGGACTGCACAGCTCTCCATGTTGGTCTTCTCCCAGTTTATGTTGTTTGAAGTGTTCTGTGAAACCGATTCAAAACTTGATGAAACAACTCATTTCAGCTGATCTGAAAATACCTGTATTCAATGTTCTCATTCTTGTAATTTTGCTCTCTAAGGGGGCAATCTTCCATTTAGTCCCACTACCCAGTCTTTTTCTGCATATTTTCACAACATGCTCCCTGTTAATTAACTGTCTGTGTCTGCCTTTAATGTGAATGTCTCTGTCCCTCTGCACCTTTCCATGGCCTTGGCTTTTGACTCCCTAAAGGATCGAATTATGAAGCTTTGTGAAGTTCAGATACAGTGAAATGGTGCATCTTGTGCTGTTGTTCACTTCCCGGTGTGTCCCATGTAGGTGTTCAATGGTTTGACGGAAAAGGAGGTCACGTCAGAGGCTGCCCACTGGAATGTGGTATCATCAACCAGAAACAACAGAGACGGAGAAACTGGGAGAATGGAGTCAGCCTCCGCCGATCATGTGCTCAGCCGCATGCAGAAGCCCCCCCCACCCCCCCCGCCCCCGAATGATTGAAAAGAACCAGATATCTAAATGGAGGATTTCTGCCTCAGTTCTGGTTTGAAGTGGGATGTGAAAATAGACCAGAACAATGTCAGTGAATATACATGGGCAGATATTCAAGCAGATATCCCATAATGCTCAGAAATTAGTTTTTTTTAAAATTGAAATAGAAGGACTCGATAAGAAGGTGAACCACACATGGTTGACAAAAGCTGTCATGGTTACGATTGATGAGGTTAGTGTAGGGCCAGATTTGGGATGTTTCTTCCAGGGACCGTGAGCAGAAGCTAGGCATGCCTTTCAGCTGTGCTTCCTGAATTAGCCCCAGAAATCCCTGCCATTGCTTCTCCACCCTTTCCCTGCACGTCTCCCGTTCCTGTTGCCAGGTTCTCCCTCTCAAAATACGGAGCACATTCTCTCACATTATGATCCCTACCCACTTCACCTGAAGCTCTTTGTTCAAGCCTACCTTCCCTGCACTAGCATAAAGCTGCGTTTTGTGCTGCCACTTTGCCTCTGGTCTCAGTGTGGCTCGGCCTCACCATTCATGCTGTTTTACATCTCCCACTCACATCCCGTTCCGGAAAGTTTCCTTCTTGGAATAAACCTTATTGAAAACACCATTCCCCCCTTTGCACTGAATTCACACTGTGATCCACATTTCCTTATGTATACTCTGCCTTCATCTCACTCTGCTAAAGGCACGATGACTGTGTACTGTAAGAATTCCTTTTCTTACATAGATCTGGCCTGAAATAAGTTTTCACTGTAGAGATCCTCACCTCCTTTAGACAAAGGAATTCAGGTACTTAATGTCTTATTGGCACTAGTCAGAGTTTCACATTGCCTTAGTATTATAACATGGAGAAAAACAAATCAAAGTATGAAGTTTGGGCTGAGTGTTCTTTACCTGTAATTTTGAACACAGTATCAAATTAGTAGTGCTTATTTTAAAATGCTTGTTCTTGAAGCTAGTATCAGGTAGAGTGTAGGAGGTTGAGGGGTGACATTCTAGATGTTTATAATATCATGGGAGGCATGGATAGGGTGACTAGCCAAGGTCTTTTCGACAGGATAGTAGAGTCCAAATATAGAGGACATAGCTCTAAGGTGAAAGAGAAAATGTTTAAAAGGGACGAAGGGGCAATATTTTCACACAAAGGGGTGTGTGTGTATGGAATGAGCTGCCAGAGGAAGAGTGCTATATGCAAGTACAGCTACAACATTTCAAAGACATTTGGACAAACATATGAATGGGAAACGTTCAGAGGCATATGGGCCACATGCAAGCAGATGGGATTAGTTTAGTTTGGAAAACCTGGACACGTTGGACTAAAGGATCTGTTTGTGCATGATATGAATGTATGAATCTGGAAAGCGAGGAAAAGGGGAGAAAAGATATGATGTAAGCAAATTGGCAAGAAATATAAAAACAAGCAGCACGAGCTCTTCTGTGTATATAAAGAATGTTCAAGATGAATATATGACCTTCAGTAGAAATGAAGTCAGGAAAGTATATTGAGGACGTTTCGAGGGTGTGCCTAGAGGGCGCAGATAGATCCTTTTACACCAGAATTTTACATAATTCCTCACAGGAGAAGGCACTGTAAGTATTTGAATGATGTAATTAAAATGGTATGCAGAGGGAAGTTCTTGGACTGCCTCTAACAGAAGGAACAAGTTTTTTTTTAATAAACAAATAAGAGTAAGCGTGGGGCAGGTCAGCAGTAATTCATAGTTGGTTTTAAAAGCAGCGATTACAGAATGACTGGAGGTACTGTGTGAAATATTCCATAACTCTCTGGATTACAGGAGTGTACCAGCGAAACTGGAGACTCACCAATGTGGAGCCTGTTTTCAAGAAAGTAGCCTCACCATTATCGCCGGGAATATTCGAGAGTCTGTTATTAAGGAAGGCAATGCAGGACGTTTAGAAAATCTTCACACGGAGTCAGCATGGTTTTGTGAAAGGCTCTCTATATTTTGCCTGAAAAATCATGCAAAGCTTTTCTGGAGATCCCTGAGAATGGACAAGCGGGTGTGATAAAGGCGGACTGAAAGACATGAGGCTTTACAGAGATTTTCCACAAGGTATCACAGAATAAAAATTGTTACACAAGACAGAAGCTCATAATATGACAGATAATGTATTAACATCGGATGACGGTTGGTTAACACATAGAAATCGGAGAGTCAGGGTTAATTGATCTCACTGGTAAAATGTATCTGCTGGAGTAACACAAATATCATTCCAATGGTAAGATCCACTTACAAACTATACTGATAGCCTGAAGGCAGGAGCTGGGTCCAATATATATCCGAGGTTGAGAATGACACTGAGAACCTAAAGGCAGGCTGCTATTTAATGGAGAGGACTTCCATAAAAGGAACAATGCAAAGGGATAAGATTGCTCTTGTGTCTGAAACATAACGTCAGCATGCTGATATAGCAAGTAAGTACGTTGGTTCATTAGTCGAGTTCCTGAAATGATAGTGTTGAATTATTCAGTATATCTAAAATGGTGAGGAAATTATTCATTCTGGTTAAACTGAATGAGGATGATATTATTGAAACGTATAACATACAGCGGGGGCTTGACAAGGTAGCTTTTGAGAATGTAGATCCATTTCAGGGCAGACTCCTGAACACAGGAACGTAAACACAAAATGAAGGATATCGATTTCAAACTGAGATGCAAAGAAATGTCTTCTTTCAGAAGGTAGTGAATGTCTGGAATTCTCCAACCCAGAGAGTGTGGCGATTGGGTCACTGAATGTATTTCCAGACCGTGTGGATTGAGTTTTGACATATCAACGAGTTCAGGGATACAAGGGGGTAACAGGAAATTGAAGTTGAGCCCTGAAGTAGATCAGCCGTGTTCTAATTAAATGACAGTGCAGGCTTGAGGGGCCGAATAGCCTGCTCCTGATCCAATTCCTTACGTCCTTCTGGAAAGTAACTGGTTATTGTCCTGAAAATGGTGCTGTACGATGCTGCAAACAGGGAGAGCAGAGGATTTCTTTGAGTTAACCCTGGATGCAGGTAGATGGCTGTATTCACAGCAAATCTGGTCTGTAACACGACCCACATCTGGAGCAGAAGTTACAGAGAGGGAAAGCCTAGAGAAAGGTATTGGGAGGAACGAGGTCACTTCCTGGCACAGCCTGGATTTTCAAGCACTTTCCTGAAACTGCACCTAACCATCGGAGTAGCCTCGATCTGCCCATGTGTAGCTGGTCTGAAGGGCTGAATGGAACATCAGAACACAGGGCTGAGGGACACGAGGGGGCCATTCGACCCTTTGACACTACTCCACCAGTAAATAAGATCGTGGCTCATCTCATTGTGGTCCCAGATGCACTTTTCTCTCCCTGCACCATTATCCCTGACTCATCTGTCTATGGAAAATCAGACGAAGTCAGCCTTGATATAATATAAAGATTCAGCCATCCCAAACTTATGGAAAAGAGAATTCCCACTTGAATGAAATCCCACTTAATGAATTTCTCCTCACTCCGGTTCTGAATGTGGTTGGAGTGTGTCACTGTTTCTTTTTCTCGTCCCACTCCTTCACAGTTCACAAAAACCTTACATGTAAGCAGGTTGGTGATATGGCCGATGATAAAGTTCTCAGACTGTGTCAGGTTCAGTGCTCGGAATAAGTCAGGCAGATTTCTTTAGTCAGCTACAAGTAACTAATTGAGCTAACAGAGCAGCGTGGTGGATCTGTTGTCAGTACTGCTACCTCACATCACGAAGGAGCTGGGTTCAATTCCAACCTCAGGTAACACTCTGTGTGGAGTTTGAACATCCTCCATGTATCTGTATGGGTATCCTTGCAAAGGTCCAGTTTACTGCCGCAGTCCAAAGATCTGCAGCTTAGAATGGATTGACCATGCAAGATTGTCCATAGTGCCCAGGGATGTGTAGGTTAGCTGGGTTAGTCATTGGAAATGAAGGGTTACATGGATAGGGTATGGGGACATGTCTGGGTGGGACACTGGTCGGTGGGTCAGTGCAGATCTGTTCGACTGAATGCACTGCTTCCTCACGGTCGAGATTCTATAACAATGACAACTTTGGACAATAAAAATACCCAGTGTGTATCTACCTGATCCACTCTCCTCGAGGTCTTGTATGTTTCATAAGAGTAACCTGTTAAAGTCTCCATAATATAAGGCGTTCTACATTTGAATACATGAAGTAAAACACCTCTGAACCGCTTCTAGAGTAATTATATCCATTCTCAGGTAAGTAGACAAAAAGTAACCACACGGCCCAGATGATTTTTATGTTTGTTTTCTCAGTGTGGTGTGTCTTTGGAACTCTCTTCCCCACAGAGCTATAAAGACAGAGATATTGAATAGTTTTGAGGTGCGGACAGAAGGTTCATAAGTAATAATATAGTCAACGATTATCTAGGAATGGGCAGGAATGTGCAGCATGGGGAAAGGCTACAGTGATACAAAATGGCCCTGCTCCAGAATGTCGGGCAAGATAAAATGATAATCTAGAAAACATTTTAAAAAGCTAACAGTGTTAGAATAGCGTTCCGAATGACCATAGGGATGCTATGTATTAGAGTGAGACCACTCATGGTGGTTTATGCTGTGGATCACCACACCTCCGGTGATGGGTTGTGGGTAAGAGAGCTTCCCCTTCATGGTAACCTCTGTCAGTGCGGGGTATTGAACCTGCGCTGTTGGCCTCGCTCTACATTACAAATCAGCCGTCCAGCCAACTGAGTGGGAGATGTGTAACTATCACAGACAGAAACAGTCACAGACAAAGGGCAAGAGAAACCTTCATAACAAGGATTAAAGTACAATTCAGATTATTGGCCAAGATAGCGACTGAGGACTGTACCATTATTGTCTGCCAGAAATTGTATTTTATAATGAGACAAGTGATTAGCAGCCTTCTTTCGCAGAATACAATAAGTTGAGACAAGTGAAATAACCAGAATTACGATTTGTGATTGGATATCAATAACCATAAAATAAGCGCATGTTTTTGATTGGTCTAGGTAAAGCGTACTTACCATTACATAAAAGTATAAAGCTGATGCAATACATTGTTAGGAGAGTGTGTTCCCATGGAAAATGCCCTCGAACACGGGCTTGAAGAAAACCGGGCTAAAAGTGGCCAAGTGTCACCTGCTCAGTGACAGGAAGTCGTGGGGTACATGACTGAAAGGTCCTGCAACATGGAGCTGAGAAAACCATTCAGATCAGCCCTGACCTTATTGAATGCTCGAATGCATTTGAAGGGCTGAATGGCCACGTGGTAGATTTGAATTGTATGTGATTTGAAAACTGTGCACCTTTACTCTTTCCCTTTCTATGTTATATGCTGGTGCATTGACATTTTCCTGAATGTGGGAATCATTTGGAACACTAACTGGAACATTCCAAAATCAGCATTCTTCAGAATATTCTATTAACATGTGGGAACATTGCAAAGGCGTGTGTGTGTGTGTGTGTGTGTGTGTGACAGAGAGAAAGAGAGAGAGAAGGTTTTGCATGCAGTAGTAAGAGTGGTGAAGCATGAGCTTTGATCGGGGGTACGTGCTATAACAGTTATACAGTGAGTGTGAGGGAGCAGAGAGAATGCGGTGACCCTTACCATGACAGAGCGGGGAAGGTTATTGATGCTTTCCCTGTATTGCTGGACATTTCTTCAGACCCCAGAAACTGCACTGAGCTGGGTGGTGAGGTCAGACCATGCTCGGTGGGAATGGTGGTTTGGCTCCCTCGGGGAAGCGAATAATCCTCTTCTGTACTAGCCCATACACCAGGACATCTGTGTCCCTGTCGACAAACCTTGGTGTAATTGCCCCTTATCTGCCATGCCCAGGGTAAACTGTGGAGGGAAGCTCCAAACAGAGAAACTCAATCGTGTGCCCATTGGCCTTTTTAAGATGGCACTAGCGCCAGGGATCACAGAACATCCAGGGATACATGGGCGTTGGTGAGTACCTCCAGCCATGATGAGTTGGAGAATCGGACTGGCATTGAATGAGAGGGACACCACGGGATGGCTGGGAAGTTAATGAGGTGAGTTCGATATGATAACACCAGGAAACTGCTCAGCCTCGTGCAGACAACACCTCTGTCACACTCAATAAAAATCACACAATGATAAATTATTGTTAGGTTCAGCCCAATGAGTCAGACTCTGCTGACCCCACTCCCAGTTACAGAGCTGCGGAACAAATGCTCATCCAAAACTTTCCATCATCTAAGCGCACACCATTCAACCGTCAATCGTGAGAATACTGGCTCATGTTGCAGTGTACTCTCGAAATATCTTCATATCATCATGCTGAAACCTGTGATCTTCCATGAAATATTCTCTCAATCTCCCTCTCCCTTTTTCCGAAAGTTCTTCTGTTTTTTGTTATTTAAACTGATTTCCCCACCATCTCTCTCTGGCAGTGATTTTCACACACACAGCACCCCTTGTCAAAAAATAATGGAGATATGGAGCTGTAAATGGCTGGCAACTGCACATCCTGTCACTTCCAGCATGGGCTGCAAGATTCCCCACGCTGGTCAGGGATCTAACACAGTGTTACTGAACAATGCACTAGGGTTGGGTACACAGCTGTCTATGCTGGGAGCGTAACTGCTCCAGGTTCACAGATCAATTCGCTGCTATTCACTGAACAGCCACCAATAATGACCTGAAACTTTGACGCATGTGTAAAGCAAGACAATGGCGTAGGCTGCATACCACCCCATGCTGGACAGACCATTTCATCTAGGTTACTGAATCAATGCACTGGTATGGTCTGTGCTGGTCTCTATGTTGGACAGATAGCTAGTGGCCTGGTGAGACCTGCGCAGTATTCCATCATGGACAGTTTGCTGGGTTGTAGTGAACCTGGTCTGCAGAGTGTTCCATCTTGGACAGATTGCTGTGTTGTACTGGGCCTAGTCTGCACGGTGTTCCACGCTAACCAGATATCTCACCTGGGCTTATACGTGTCTGGGCTGCATCTGTGAGGAGAATTGAGTATCTGGTATAATACCTGATAGAGCTTTCACTCCCCCATCTTGGCGCATTCCGCTGTCAAACCCCGTATTTCTGCAACATGTTGTCCATTATGTAATTATCCAATTAAAACAGGAATATCTGTCCTTCTTGCGATGCACACGAGCAGACGAACCTGAACGTATATGATGAAGGTAGTCTTGACACGAACATTTGCTTATTTTAAAGGTAAATGTGAGATGCTCTGTTTCAGGTGCAATTCGATTGTTCAAACTATTCAGCATTAAACAAAATGCAATATATTCAAACACAGTAGACAAAATACAACAAAAACAAGAGCAACTTGGAATAACTTCATTCTATTGGAAAACATAACAGAATAATAGATTACTTAACAACTGCTGAGTAACTGCTCCAGTATGGTAACATCCTTGAAACACACTTTTCACAAAACAAATTCAGGAAACAGATTGTTTCACATGCCCTTCTTCAATCCAGGAAGAAAGATCATCAAAAAACAATTCTGAGAGAAATCTCAGAGAGAGTGTGTGGCAGCCGGGAGATATTTCCTGCCTTCCAACCAGCAGAAAATGGTGAAAGGTAAAACTAAGAATCCTGGTTCAGTGAAAGATTGACCATCACTCAACAGGACCCGGCTGCGGCTGCAAGGACCACAAGGAATGGACTGTGTCTATACCGTCTTTGGCTCTGTAGGTGTCTCTCAAAAATGACTAAACCTGCCTAAGCTGTTAAATAATTGTAAGATATATGTAAAAATTAAGCATAATTAAATAAATCAAAGAATGCAGCAGGCCTGGTGATCAGACACAGATGGCCTCAGGAGCTCAGCAATTCCTACCCTGCCAAAACACGGTAGAATCATCGAGCTTGTGAAGAGAAAGCATCATCTCGGTCCGTCACCTCTCACTTTACAATTGGAGATGTATCATTAGCCCAATAGTTAGCCATGTCAACATACCACCCAGAACAAGTATTTTTGTGACATATAGGGATGCAGTGAAATGGGTTAACTGGAGCTGTTTGTTCAGTGACTATGATTAATGTCAGTCTCCATGGACTCCAACTGTGTCACTGGAGATTTTCCCTCTTTCATAGTTAAGGGGATTATTTGAACCTGTTATCCCATAGTATTAGATACGGCTTCGTCCTCAACACGATAGGGATCAGCAGCTCCAGAGAGAGGGTGAGGAAGTCAATCAGAACAATAGACTGCAATGTTCCAGCAATGGATCCGAATCTGAGAATATTAGATTTGAATGTTACAACAATGAAAAGGATTTTATCTTTGGGTCTTTACTGGATTTCTCAGGATTGGTCATGGTTAGATTTGCGGATCGAAGCCGTATTGAGGATTATTCAAGCTGGTTACTACCCCATCCTCGCTATTATTGGTGTTCCTGGAAAGTCTATCCCTGTCAATTCTATAAACTATGGTGAAAATCGTTGCTAATTCTGTTATTTATATTTAGCAAAGATGTACAGTATTTTATTCAGAATCAGTCACAAACTCCACTTCCTTTAAATTAATTTCCGACTCTTCACTCATAAATATCTAAGAAGGAACAAGACTGTTCACAACCTTAATCTGACGGTTGCCCTGAACTGTTTTATGTCTCTGCATTCTCTGTCATCGAACCTGCCCACACCTACCTCGATAATATCCTCAGTCTCCACCTCGGCCTCAGTGCTTTTGCTGAATTAAACATCATCTACACCTTTGTTGACTTCAGAATTTATTGCACCCGTTGTATTCTGACCTCTCTATTAGTGACAAATATTTTGACCACAAACTTGTTGCCGTCACTACAGGTACTTCAAAACAGGTACTTTGTATCAGATTCATAATGCCACTGCACGTGTAATTCAGAGGCAAAGGTGATGACTCTAAAGGCTTGGTTAAAATCCTACCATTGAACTTAAAGTCGAATGACAAAAATTGGAATGAAATTTCACTGAGAGAAAACATAAACAATCAAGATTTCTTTTAATATTTCACTGATAGCCTTTGGTAAAGAAACGTAACATTATTGCCCGGTCTAGACCAAGGACGACTTCAGTTCCACAATAAAATAGTTGGCTCCATGTTGTCTTGACAAATGGCCTCACAGTCAAGGGCACTTAGGATGGACAACACATGCTGCCATTGCCAGTGATGCTGACATACCATGAAACAACAACATTTAAGGTGAAATAAACCAAGGAACTGTGGATAATGGAGATCTGAAATAAAATTTTCCAGTGTCCAGAGAGAGAGAGAAGGGGGTGGGGGGCGGTGAGAGAGAGGGAGAGAGAGAGAGACAGAGAGACACAGAGAGAGAGAGAGAGAGAGAGAGAGAGAGAGAGAGAGAGAGAGAGAGAAAGGAAAAGCAAACAAAAAGATTGCTGATGATGGACTGGAAGGATAATAAAATGGCAAGTAATTCTAACATTCCTGCCTTTTCCATGTTCCCGAATATCACGTCCATTTAAGTATGTTCCTGACTAAATTGAGGAATGTTCCCTCTGCCTCCTTTCCCTGAGTTTTATGTTCGATTCCATTGGCAATACTGGTGCTGCCTTTCAGTTGCTGAGATACAGAAAAGGGTAATGTTAAAATGTCAAATGCTTCTTTGGAGAGAGGAACTGTTAGTGTGGGACTGTACAGAGATGCAACGGCTTTCTCAGACAGGAAGAGAAACTGAGGAGAGGGAGGCATTTTCAACACTGAATGGGTGCACCAAGTATGGGGGGACATTGACTTGCTGCTGCCATTAGAAAGTCAGTGGAGTTTCTGTGGATGGTGTTCTCAGGTTTGTTTTGACAGGTGCTGAGTTCATTCATGGAGACCAGAGGGGCTGGTGACCGCACTCTGGACACTGCATTTACAGAGTGTCCTGGTCCATGGTAAACAAACGGAGCGAAGACTACACAGAAGGGAAGCTCTGGAAACAAAGAGGAGCAAAGTACTGCACTTTCTTTTCTAGGATTTCCAGGAACATTTGTCTAAGCTGGACCCATTGAGGTGTAAAGTGTGAAAAGAGTTTGTTTAAAAATGAGGTGCTGACTGAGATGTGTCCCTCCTTCAATATAACCAGTAGCCTCACACCAGGGACAGGATTGTGCTGGCTCTCACCATGAATTTAACTGTTTTAATTCTGGAAGTTCCCAGGCAGGAGTAGGAAATGTATCCTCCATCTCTGAAGTGTAGTCCTCCGATGTATCACGAGCTGACAGAAACACCTGCCTGCTGAGCGGAATGCATTGATTCCATCTCCACAGGGGAAGGTACAGAACGCACGTTCCAGAAATATTAGAGAGAAGGGGGACTGGTGAAAATGTGGAAATGCAGGAAATTAGAATTGATGAAGGGTATTCTTTTGAAAATCTAATTGAACAGTACAGTCATAAGTTGCTGCAGCTGATGAGCTACATCTCAGAGTATTGAGGAGATGAAAACAGAGCTAGTGAAAGAATTATTCATTATTCTTCAAAGCTGTTTAGATTCTGGAAAGGATCCTGCAGACTGGAAATCAGCTATTGCAAATGAAAACAATTAAAACAGGACGGTGAGGGAAAACAGAAAACTAAATAGCTTGATGTTAGCTGTGAGAAAAAAAACATTGGAACCTTTTATAAGGAACGTGACAACTTGACACTTCGAAAATAATGATATGATTTGGTAGAGTCGGCCTATATTCAGGAAAGAGAAATGGTCATTGATAAACCTTTTTGTTGAGTTCGTGTATTGTGCCATCAACAATTGAGAACCAATGGCAGTGGATTACTTGAGTATTTCGAAGACGCTTGACCTGATTTAATACAGGTGAGTGGTGAATGTGAGAATCCATGGGTGTGTAGGGGTGGAATAGGAGTAAGTGATATGCGGCTCTTCATGCAAAATGATTGAAGCACCAGAGTTAGAACATCTTTCCCATTGGTCATGTTTAGTTGAGAGAGTATTTGTATTATCTGCTTTATAAATAATGATCTCTTTGACACCGAGACAGCGCGGAGTTTTACCTGACTAAACCCTGGCATGAGGGGACAATGAGGAGTGAGTTCAGTGACTATGTGTTTAGTGTGTCGGGCTCTGAGAAAATAAGAAGCTGAAACTTGATGATTACGGACGGACATTCATTAAGTCCCAAACAGCTGAATAGTGTGAAAATTCCATACTTATTATTGGATGATTGATTCCCGATAGTTTACATACATCTGCAGAGCTCCATGTCGATTGACAGAGAGGTACAGGCTCTGAATGAACTCGGGACACTTGAATGCACAGTTAGTGTTTGACACTGCATTGAATGTCACTTTGTGCACCATCCTGTCAGCAGCTACCATAACTTCATTTTGAAATTGTTAGTCATTCCCCACCAGCTTCTGACCTCCATGGTGATCATAGGTCTGCCTTCTTGAAGATTGAAGACAATTATTTGGAGTATACTTTAAAAAGGTTGGCTTCATTTCGAATGCCAGAAAACCATGTTAAAGTAACACTTATGTACTATGAGTAATTAAGTCATGTAGATCAATTTGGAGCAGTCTATCTGTGCAGCCCCATCTCCATTTGTTTGCAAGGTTGGAACATCTCTGACTCTTTCCTGATCCTGTGTTAATGGCTTGAGAAGCTGAATGACCTCTTCCTGTTCCTTTTTAATGATTCTGGGAGTGAAATGGTCTCTTTCTGATCCTGTGTAAGTGGGTGTGGGATTGAGCATATTACTTCTCTTCCTGTTTTATCGGCAGGAGGAACTGAATGGATTATCCCTCTATTTGCCCAGTAGTTTTGATGGGCTGAATGGCTTCTCCATATTCTCGTGAAACCAGATTGAAGTGATGAATGTGCTTCTCGTTTTACTGTGGAAATGTACAGTGCTGTAATATGAATGTTACCCAGATATTAGCGGCACAATCTTGATTGTTGTCCAAGTCTAGTTGCACATGGACATAGACTGCTTCAAGAGCTGAAGCGGGACAACTTGTTTTAAACATTATGTAAACTTCAGTGAATATTCCCACTTCTGCTGAGTTTTGACTCAGTGGGCTGAAAGGCCTCTTTACAAACTGCAGGGATTCCCCGCTGACAAACAGAAGATGCCTGGGCTCAATGAGCTACCTTGAGGATCTCCTACAGAGATGCACCATGGCCGAGATGATTGATGCCCACCAATGGTAATCATCTTCCCTTGAGCCGTGAATGACTCCAAACAGTGGAGAGGTCACAATCGATTTTCATTAAGTGTGATTTTGCTCAGGCTCCTTGATCTCATCCTCAGTCAAATACTGCCTTGCGTTCAAGGCCAGTCTCTCTTACCTGAGTCCATGTGTTCCCTCTTTTGTTCATATCAATAGGTCATGATGTAGAAGCAGAGAATGTTTTCTTCAAACGGAGGGTAGAGAATGTCAGGAATTCTCTGACACAGAGAGTTAAGGGAGCTAGGTCACTGAAAGGGACCAGTGATGTTCCGCAGGGATCGGCTCTGGAACCCCTACCCTTTGTTATTGCTATAAATGACTTGGTTAGGGCGTTTAATAGTGGGTCAGCATGTTTGCCAATGGCACAAAGGTTGTTGGAGTGGTACAGAATGTGGAGGGCTTATGTGGGTTGCAACAGGACATTGACAGGATGCAGAGCTGGGCTGAGAAAAGGCAGATGGAATTCAAACTGGAAAAGTGTGATGTGAATCCCTTTGCAAGCTCGAATGTGAATGCAGAATACATGGTTAAAGACAGGATTCTTGGCAATATGGAGGAACAGAGCGACCTTGGGGTCTGTGTCCACGGATCCCTCAAATTTGCTCCCCAAGTTGATGGTGTGGTTAAGAAGGCATATGGTGGGTTGGCTTTCATTTGCAGGGGGATTGTGTTTAAGACCTGTGAGGTTATGCTGAAGCTTTATAGAGCCCTGGTTAGACCACACTTAGAATATTGTGGTCAGTTCTGCTCACCCCATTATAGGAAGGATGTGGAAACTTTAGACTGAGTACAGAGGAAATTTACCAAGATGCTGCCTGGACTGGAGGGAAAGTCGTATGAAGAAAGCTTGAGGGAGCAAGGACTTTTCTCATTGGAGGAAAGAAAGATGACAGGTGATTTGATAGAGGTGTGCAAGATGATGAGAGGCATAGATAGAGTGAATTGCTAGCGACTGTTTCCTAGGGCAGGAATATCTATCACAAGGAGTCATAATTTTAAGGTAATTGGAGGAAGGTTTAGGGGAGATATCAGAGGTAGGTTTTTAGACAAAGAATGGTGGGTGTGTGGAATGCACTGCCAGCAGTGGAAGTAGAGTCAAATACGTGAGGGAAACTTAAGAGATTCTTGGATAGGCATATGGAAGAAAGTGAGCAGAAGCATGGAAGATAGTCTGATCATAGAGTAGGATAAACGGGGGCACAACTTCGAGGGCCGAAGGTCCTGTACTGTGCCGTACTGTTCCTTGTTCTGTTTTCTATGGAAGTACTCATAGAGGCTGGAGATGGATTCTGTTGTGTCAGAGAGGTGAGGGCTATGAAGAAATGATCTTCGTGAAAGGCAAGGCAGGCTTGGGAGGTGAATGACCTGCCTTTCTTTCTGATATTCTCACATTCTGTTATTGGAAAATTTGAATAGATTAGATTAGGTTACTTACAGGAAGGAAGCTGGAATGTCTGTTATGGAAAGTTGCAGTCTAGGAGACCAGAGGACTTTGTGAGACATCTCTGGATGAGGTATGGGGGCTGTATTCACAGTGAATCTGCATCTACCAACAAATGGAGCACATATTGCAGAGAGGGGAAGCTCTGTAAAGAGAAATGAGGGAACACTTTCATATTCAGCCTGGGTTTTCCAATTACATTTTCCAAATCTCCCAAACCGTGTGTGACAGTCATGAGGGAGTGAATGTTCTCCTCTGTTTCTGTGCACCAGGTGATAGCAGTAAGTGGCCTCCAGCCACACATATTCAGCAGGTTTGAGGGTCTAAATGGAACACAGAAACAGGGGACTGAGGAGTAGGAGTGGGTCATGAGATACT
Organism: Hemiscyllium ocellatum; assembly: GCF_020745735.1. Classification (NCBI taxonomy): domain Eukaryota; kingdom Metazoa; phylum Chordata; class Chondrichthyes; order Orectolobiformes; family Hemiscylliidae; genus Hemiscyllium; species Hemiscyllium ocellatum. The sequence continues at coordinate 68,635,688 of NC_083420.1, forward strand.
TTGAGACTTCTCCACCAGGCACTAAGATTGTGACTGTGCAGGTTTGGTCTCTGCCTCAATTTCCAGTCGGTGTCCCATTTCCCATGTCTCTGTGAAATCTTTAAGTAACTCAGCTGAGAATACTTTCAATCAGAGAGGCACCACAAACTTCTGGGGAAGAGAATTCCCATTCAAAAGCCCTTTTAGCATTTTTCCTCATCCTTGTGATAGAATAGGAGAGTCATACAGCATGGAAACACATCCTTTTGTCCAAATTCTCCATGCCGATCAGGCATCCTAACCTGACCTAGTCCCACTGGCCAGCATTTGGCCCATATCCCTCTGAACCATTCCTATTGATGTCTCTGTCCAGATATATTTTAAACATGTAATTGTACCCGATTTCGCCACTTCCTCTGACAGCACTTTCCATACACCCACCAGCCTCTGCATGAAATAGTTTCCCCTCAGCTCCCGTCTAAGTCTTTCCCCTGTCATCTTCAACCTTTGCCATCTAGTTCTGGAAGTCCCTACACTGGGAATAAATATGTCAGCCATTGAGACTATAAATGGCCCTCAGGATTTTATAAACCTCTGTCATGTAACTATTCAGCCTCCAACAGTCCAGGGGGAAAAGCCTCAAACTGTTTATCCTCTCCTGCAGCTCAATTCCTCAACTTCCAGAAAGTCCTTGTAAATATTTTCTGCGTCCATGCGTTCGCAGTGTCAACTGAATTGTACGCAGTATTCTTAAAGTAGCCTCACCAACGTCCTGTAGAAGCGTAATATGCTACCCCATCTCCTATACTCAATGTTCTGACTGAACATTAATACTCTGTCTACCTGCTACTCCACTTTCAAGGAACTATGATCCTGCATCCGTAGGTCTCTTTGTTCAGCAACATTCCCCAGGCACTACCCTGCTTTAACTTACCAAAAGGCAAAACCTCACAAATGTCTGCATTAAATTCTATCTGCCAGTCCTTGGCCCTTTGTTTGTCAAGGGTGCCGTTGTACTCTGAAATAGTCATCACTGTCCACTGCCGCACTTTTTAAAATGTTACATGTTACTAACCATGTCTCCGATAATCACATACAAGTTGTTTATATACATGATAAAAAGCACTGAGATCAGCACTGATTCTTTCAGCACGCCCCGGCCCACAGGTGTACAGACTGGAAAACAACCTGTTACCTTCAATCCAATTTTGTATCCAATCGGTTAGCCTTTCCTGAATTCCGTATGACCTAATCTTAGTATTCTGTCTCCGATGCGGAACCTTATTAAATGTCTTGCTGAAGTCTGTGTAAACAATGTATACCACAGTGCCTTCCTCAAACTTCTTCGTCTCCTTTTCAAAATATCAATCACATTAATGAGATTTGATTTCCATCGTACAAAGCCATGTTGACTATTCCTCATAAGTCCTCGTCTTTCTAAATGCATGTAAATCCTATCCCCTCCAACAATGTCCTCTACACTGGCATTTGGATGACTGAGTCGATAATTTCCTGTGTTTTTGGATCGCTGTTCCCTTTTCTCGTCCCACTCGTCCACTAGCCACAAAAAAATAATTATAACTAGGTTGGTGATATGGCCAATGATATAGTTCTCAGAGTGTGTCAGGGTCAGTGTTAGGAACAAATCAGTCAGATTTCTTTAATCTGTTAAAACAACGTGTATATGACCAAACCAAGGTTACTCAAACTATGATGGAAAGAAGAATGACGAGTGGATATTGCAAATATGCACATTGATATTTCCCTTTGAAAAATACTGTGGACACACACACACACACACACACACACACACACACACACACACACGTATGTTTGATATCAAACTGAAAAGGACAATCTCTGCAAAGTTATTTTGAAAGAACTTTGCCCAAGAATTATTCCAACTCATGACCAAAGGACGAATGTGAGTTTGACCCAAATGCTATTCTACTTATCGACTCATCAAGTTCTACAGCATGGAGAGAGGCCCTTTGGCCCAAACCGGCCCATGCTGAAACAAATATCCATCCACATTAACCTTTATTCCCTGCACATGTCACTTCTCGTCCTTTCCTGTCCATGTACTTCTTCAAATGCCGTTTACATATTGTTAATATAAATGCTTCAACCACTTCCGCTGGCATCTCATTCCCTTTGTGTACCACTCTCTGTGTAACACAGTTTCCATCAGTTACCCTTTTATTCCTTCCAATCTCACCTTCAATTGATGCTCTCTAGTCCTCAATTCCCCAACTCTGGGAAAAAAAGGGCTAAGTCCATTCACCCTATCAAAGCCTCTCATAATCTTGTACACTTCTATAAGATACAAATCAGTCTCCTACTCTCTAAAGAAAAAAATTCTCGCTTGTCCAACCTCTTCCTACAATTCATACTATTGAGTCCTGGCAACATCTTTGTGAATTCCGTCTGCACACATTTCAATTTAAAAACAACCTTCTGATTGCAATGTGACCAAAACTGAATACAACACTACAAGTGCCGTCTCACCGACATCATGTATAATTGCAACATAACTGACTAACTTCTTTCCTCCATGTCCTGACCGTTGAATGCCACTGAGCCAGAAGTCTTCTTCATGCCTATGTCTACCTGCGACTCCACTTTCAGAGAACGGTAGACCTGAACTTCAGTTCCCTCTGCTCAACGACACTGCTTACGGCCTTACCATTCACCATGAAACTCCTACATTGATCTAAGTGTGCAAAAAATATTCTTCAGCCCACTTCTCCAGTTAGTCAAGATCCTCTGCAATTTCTGATAACCTTCCTGACTGTCCACAATACCACCAATTTTAGTATCATCTTCAAATTTACTAATCATGCCTTGTACATCTGAAGAATATCATTGAACTAGTTAATAACAACAATGGAGTCAGCACTGACCCCTGAGGCATTTCATTCGTCACAAGCCTCCACTCCGAGAGCACTGTTCCACTATTACCCTCCGTTTACTACCATCAAGCCAATTGTGTATCCAATTAGTCAGCTCCTTCTGGATTCCCTGCGATTCTAACCTTGCAGACCAGCCTATCAAGAGTAATCTTGTCAAAGGCCTTACTGAAAACCATACAGACTATGTCTACCGTGCTGCCAACATCAACATTCCATAAGACCATAAGACCATAAGACATAGGAATGGAAGTAAGGCCATTCGACCCATCGAGTCCACTCCGCCATTCAATACTGGCTGATGTACATTTCAAATCCAGTTACCCGCATTCTCCCCGTAGCCCTTAATTCCTCGAGACAACAAGAATCTATCAATCTCTGACTTGAAGACATTTAGCGTCCCGGCCTCCACTGCACTCTGCAGCAATGAATTCCACAGGCCCATCACTCTCTGGCTGAAGAAATGTCTCCGCATTTCTGTTCTGAATTGACCCCCTCTAATTTTAAGGCTGTGTCCGCGGGTCCTAATCTCCTCCCCTAACGGAAACAATTTCCTAGCGTCCACCCTTTCCAAGCCATGTATTATCTTGTACGTCTCTATTAAGTCTCGCCTTAATCTTCTAAACTCCAATGAATACAATCCTAGGATCCTCAGCCGTTCCACTTATGTTAGACCAACCATTCCAGGGGTCATCCGTGTGAATCTCCGCTGGACACGTTCCAGTGCCAGTATGTCCTTCCTGAGGTGTGGGTACCAAAACTGGACACAACACTCCAAATGGGGCCTAACCAGAGCTTTATAAAGTCTGGTCATTTCATCAAAGAACTCATGCAAATTTGTGAGGCATGATCATCCACTCAGAAAGTCATATGATCGTTCCAGTCTAAACACAACTATTAATTTAAAATCTGATTGAAGATTTGTAGCTCGGGTATCCGTTGTTGTGGTTCTGCTCGCCGAGCTGGAAGTTTTTGCTGCAAACGTTTCGTTCCCTAGCCAGGGAACATCATCAGTGCTGTTGGAGCCTCGTGTGAAGCGCTGCTTTGATGTTTCTTCCGGTATTTATATTGGTTTGTTCTTGCCGCTTCCGGGTGCCAGTTTCAGCTGCAGTGATTTGTATGTGGGGTCCAGGTCGATGTGTCTGTTGATGGATGTTCTTGCCGTTTCCGGGTGTCAGTTTCAGCTGTAGTGGTTTGTATATGGTGTCCAGGTCAATGTGTCTGTTGATGGAGTTTGGGGATGAATGCCATGCTTCTAGGAATTCTCTGGCTGTTCTCTGTCTGGCTTGTCCTATGATAGTGGTTTTCCCAGTCAAATTCATGTTCCTGGTTGTCTGAGTGTATGGCTACTAGAGATAGCTGGTCGTGTCGTTTTGTGGCTAGCTGATGTTCATGGATGCTTATTGTTAGCTGTCGTCCTGTTTGTCCTATATAGTGTTTTGTGCAGTCCTTGCATGGTATTTTGTAAACTACGTTAGTTTGGCTCATGCTGGGTATTGGGTCCTTTGTTCTAGTGAGTTGTTGTCTGAGCGTGGATGTTGCTTGTGTGCTGTTATGAGTCCTAAGGGTCGCAGTAGTCTGGCTGTCAGTTCTGAGACGCTCCTGACGTATGGTAGAGTGGCTAGTCCTTTTGGTTGTGGCATGTCCTCGTTCCTCGGTTTATCTCTTAGGCATCTGGTGATAAAGTTGCGTGGGTATCTAAATCATCAAAAACACAGATATAGAAAAAACACACCGAATCATCAACGCCACACTCACAGGAATCCGATTCACATGAGAAGAGGAAAAGGATAGCCAACTCCCATTCCTAGACGTGTTAGTAGAGAGAACACCCAATGGAGAATTCACCCCAAGGGTACACAGGAAACCAACACACACAGACCAAGTCTTAAACTATGAAAGTAACCACCCCAGCACACACAAACGAAGCTGCATCAGGACACTATTCAAAAGGGCCACAACACACTGCAGTACACCAGAACTGCGAAAAAAGGAAGAGGAACATCTATACAAGGTATTCGCCAAAAACGGATACCCACGCAACTTTATCACCAGATGCCTAAGAGATAGACCGAGGAACGAGGACATGCCACAACCAAAACGACTAGCCACTCTACCATATGTCAGGAGCGTCTCAGAACTGACAGCCAGACTACTGCGACCCTTAGGACTCATAACAGCACACAAGCCAACATCCACGCTCAGACAACAACTCACTAGAACAAAGGACCCAATATCCAGCATGAGCCAAACTAACGTAGTTTACAAAATACCATGCAAGGACTGCACAAAACACTATATAGGACAAACAGGAAGACAGCTAACAATCCGCATCCATGAACATCAGCTAGCCACAAAACGACACGACCAGCTATCTCTAGTAGCCATACACTCAGACAACCAGCAACAAGAATTTGACTGAGAAAACACCACTATCATAGGACAAGCCAGACAGAGAACAGCCAGAGAATTCCTAGAAGCATGGCATTCATCCCCAAACTCCATCAACAGACACATTGACCTGGACATCATATAAAAATCACTACAGCTGAAACTGACACCCGGAAACGGCAAGAACATCCATCAACAGACACATCGACCTGGACCCCACATACAAATCACTGCAGCTGAAACTGGCACCCGGAAGCGGCAAGAACAAACCAATATAAATACCGGAAGAAACATCAAAGCAGCGCTTCACACGAGGCTCCAACAGCACTGATGATGTTCCCTAGCCAGGGAACGAAACGTTTGCAGCAAAAACTTCCAGCTCGGCGAGCAGAACCACAACAACTATTAATAATAACTTTTAAAATAAATAACAACAAACAATAATAAATAATAATAAGATGACATTTTCAGTGGAGCATAAATTATCCATGGTATGTGGCATTGGAACGTGCATCATGTGTGAAGGGCAGAATAGCTTTTGTAACTGTGTCATTGAACTGCGTTGAAAACAGGCAAGGATGGCATGGTGGCTCAGTCGTTAATACTGCTGCCTCATGGTGCCACGGATCCTGGTTTGATTTCAGCCTCGGGTGACTGTCTTGTGGATTTTGCATATTCTCCCTGTGTTTGTGTGGACTTCCTCTGGGAGCTCTATTTTCCTTACACAATCCAAAGATGTACAGGTTAGTTGAATTGGCTACAGCCTTATGTGCATTAGTCAGGGATAAATATAGAATAGGGCCATTGGGACTGTGTGGGTTGCTATTCAGAGTGTCAGTGTGGCCTTTTTGGGCGAAATGGCCTGTTTCCATCCTGTAGGAAACTGAAAAACATAAACTATTTCTAATTAAACCCTGTCTTTCCAAAAGTGTGCATAACCTATCCCTCAGAATCTTCTCAAGTAACTTACCTACCACAAATGTTAGGCTTCCCGGTCTATAGTTCCCAGATTTTTCTTTGCTTTCCATCCTGAATAATGGCGCAACGTTTGCTACACTTCAATATTCTGGAACCTAACCTGCGCCAACGATGGTGCAAAAATATTACCCAGGTCCCTGTAGTTTCTTCTGTAGCCTCTTGCAGTATTCTTGGATGCATCTGTTTAGGACCAGGAGATTTATCCACCTTCATACATTCTAATGCATCCAACACGTCCTCTCCTGTGATATTGACTAACCCCAGGACATCACCACGACCTTTGTTAACATTCTAAGTCTTCTTGTATTTCTCCACGGTAAAGAGAGAGGAGAAATATTTGTAGAGCATCGCACACATCTCCTATGGTTCTAGACATGCATCTCCACTTTGGACCTTGAGGGGTCATATTCTCATGTATTTATTCTTTTAACATTAATATACTTAAAGAACCTCTTTGGATTCACCCTAATCTTCTCAGACAAGCCCTCTTCGCGCTTCTGATTTCCTTCTTCGGTAATCCCCTGTATTGTCTGTAC